>NC_057949.1:7828156-8121826 GCF_018555375.3 Anguilla rostrata
CTCACGGGTCAGGTAGGAGAGCCCCTTAGCAGGTTTTTGCTTAAGGCCCCAGGGAGGTCAGGACCGGCTCTGGTCATATTAAGGTCATGTTTTTTGTTTCAGATCCATACGTGAATGCAGGCGAGCAGCAGAGCTGATGAGAGACCTTCTGAGTTCGGGGTAGAATTCAGTGGAGAAATTTGGAGCATCTTGGAACAGGTCAGACAGTCAATGAACATACACTCACAGTAGCAGAATGGTTTGGGAACTGGGCTTGTAACTTGTAATCAAGCTGTAGGTTAAATTTACCAGTGGGGCAACTACTTTTGTACCCCTGAGAATGGAAATGAACCTGAATTATTTCAGTAAATATCCAACAGCACAATTTGTACATAGAAGAATGCAAATTGTGTGTAAGTCATAGATAAGAATGTGAGCTCAAGGCTTTGCTGGATAACCGAGTAAGACCCAGAACATCTCTTTTTACTTCAGTCCATGTTCCACATTTGGGAAGGTTCCCAATTTTACTCAGTGCAGTTCTCCATCCACACCAACTAAGTGGTTCGTGAAGCAGGGCCCTGGAAGTCCAGTGTGTATGCAGATTTTTATTTCTACCACTTAGCCTGGCTAAATGAGCTAATTGGCTGTACACACCAACACTGGTTGACTGGTAGATTAGATCACAGCAAAACATTTCATGTAAGGACACAAAAATAGTCTTCATCGGTCATTCATGTGTTTATAAAGAAATGTAGCCAAAATGTCAGATGGCATAAATTTTAGGTTTACTGACGCAATTAAGGCCAGAAGTTGACATGAAATTAAGAACTAGATACGGCCCTCGTTGCCCACCTCTGCATTATAACTGTTTATGTGTCGCAATGCAATACTCCAAACTGGAGCCTGTAAGTGGGCAACAATGGGCTAAGCACTAGTTCCTTAACTGGATGTCCCATTCGAATGGAATACTTTTGTAATAGTTAATACTTTTTCAATAAACATGGACTGAAAGATTCAGAATACATTGTTGGTGAAAATAGATTTCAAACTATGTTGGGTACTTTCATGTTGCCAAAACATTTTCAGGTTTAGTTTCAAAATGTTAAATATTTGATGTACAGTTACATGTCTAGTTCCACATTTTTACACGTATTAGAGATTTTGTTTGTGAAAAGAAGCACCCTGTCACAAGCTGCAATAAGATGACACTAATTTCTTTTCATGCGAAAATGTATGATCAAAGCCTGAAAAATTGACATGAAAGTTGTTAGTATACTACAGTTACAAATACCTTGGTAATATATTACTGTAAAGTTATCTTAAACTAAACCAAAATCAAAGTCTGTCTCATCTACACTGTAATGTTCAGCGTAAAATTACTTTTACTGTAATAGTATGTAATACAAACTCTAATGGACTCTGTTGAGCAGATTTAACGCTGTGAATTTTGCTGTGCACGTTTTCCTTATTTAACCCTTTGCAGTATTTATAAGGGTAATTTGATCATTTGATTTTTAAAACTCCCTAGCCATGACCCATTGAGTGTTTTACCACAGTACAGTAGCTTCAGTATGACTATGAGAGGAAGGGGGGGGGGGGCTGGATCAGGTTTCCATGGCAACGTAGCACTTTTAGTGCCAGGGGTACGCACTGAGAATAGATAACACTGCCATGTTGCCTTCAGCTGTCATCCCACCTCACACGTACTGCAGACAAGCACGTTTCTGGGAGCATTACGGAACTGACACCTCCAAAATGGCATTAGGACTGAACATTGGAAATAAAGATTCTGATTTGAAAGTATATGGGGCGGGGAGGGGGGGGGGGTCTCTGTGGGGAAAGTTTTACAACAGGCTATCTCAGGCAGCCGTGTATTTTATTTAATCAGCTATTGAGCACAACTTTTATTATTTCCTTGATACAACACTTCCCCTTAAGCCCATTTAAGTCCATCACATCAGTGTCATCAATGCAGTCTTTGAGCTGATTGGCTTTATTCCAATTTGGCAGGTCAAACTGCTGCTAGGAGTCTCGGTCAAATTAACACTGCGTTGAGCCCTGTTCCTCCATTACTATACAGGAATTACTATCCGATATACAGGAATAATTCCCCACCGTTGAGCTTAACTGCATTCCGGCACCTTTCCGAAAGGTTTGTGCGCCCAATGTCGTGGGTGATGGGCTCGCTGAAGGACTCAAGCTTGTTACTGAGCAGTGTGCCGTCAGCTCTTTCAAGAGCAGCGTTCCAGCTCTGCAGAAAAAATACCGAAGACAGTCCCAGAGTTCACAGTGGAGCTACCATGGGCGGCCATTAGCTGGGGCTCGAAAGACAAATCCAGCGAGTGGAACGTTCTGGAGGTTTATGAAATGTGCAGAATGGTGCGAGCTACAAGGTCCCAGGGAACACAACCCGGGACGTGTGGCGTCTGACATTTCAGGCAAGTGATGACCTACTGGAAATATAATTGGAATACAATTCTGCAGTAGTTTTGTGGATTCCTATGCAGCACCGACGGTACTTTGCTTCTTGGGTCTATATGTTCTGTATTACATTAGCAAGGAAGAGAAAGAGGATCATGTAACATAAGGGTCTCCTAGGATGCGAAAGGGTGGCTTAAAAAATTTTGGTTGTGGTAGTCTTAAATCTTGGGCTTGAGAAATAGCCTGATGATTTCTGTCATGTGCAGGCTGCCGTTTTTAGGAACAACTCAACAACTTGGGTACCAGAGTACACTCTGTTATGCATATGAAAACAGCAGGCTTGTCAGAAAAGCTTCTGTTTGACAAAGACGACCTTCAGACCACAGTTTGAGCAGATGCCAATGATATGCATTAAACAGTAAATTTTGGCCAATATTGAGGGTCAAGCGGTTGAATGATACAAATATGGCCTTGGAGCACCTAACCCATAGGCTGAAATAGTTTGTACTTCCCACACACTGGAACAGGACTGTATGTAAGTCACAAATGAGAAGGCATACAGGGAATTACACAGATGAGCCAGATGGAACCAGCATACAGAGCTGGGAATGAGCTTGAACCCTTTTCTGTGAAACTGTTCACTAATCATCTGTTGATTACGATTAGGATTAGGATTGATTGATGCAAAATGAAATCTTATCCACCAGGACGCCCTTTTTGGGTCCAAACACCAGGAAAACAACATTGCAGTTAGATATCCTAGGATGGGTGAAGAACACCATGCCCTAAAAATATTGGCAACATTATGCGCATCCTTTCACCGCCCCCCCCCCCCTCCCCAGAGTGGTTAAAAATGGGTCAACATCCCCTGGGGAGGTCCTGGTTTTGCGTTGTTGCTCAGTCGTTGCTCCACATGGTGGCGGCACCTGAAACTTTACCTGACAGTTATTCATTAATTCATGTACGTATTCCAGCACACTTATTAGGCATATGCATCCACGAGGTCTAAACTTTTTTTGTATTCATTGGTAGTGCTCTGTAAGGAATGGCTGGAGAAGTGTGCCAGGATACTGCACAGCACCATGGGAAGACCTAGGACCTCCCTTTTAACCCTTTAAATATGTGGTTAGAATGTTCTTATCTGAACATTCTAATGCTGATAAAACAGTCACTACTGGAAAGCAGTGGAGTTCTAGAACATGTTCCAAAATACTTACTACTCAAAGGGTTAGACAGAAGGAGGAGACATCCGGCCACCATTCAGTCAGTAATAGATTAAAATAAATAATGATTGGTATTATTATTATTATTAGTTTTACAACATTACAACATAATTTCCAGATATTGGTCCAAAAAGTTATGATGTACTTGAGTGAAGCCTTTGTCATTGCTTAAAAAATATTATTTTGCAATAAAATGACAATGGAAGTCTGGAAAAAGTCATCATTCTTCCTTGAAAGACTTAGCTTTTTCGAGATAAAAGCATTTCACATATTCAGGCGATGCATAGTGACTGAGAGATTAAAGGTGGCCTGGATGAATTACCTCCAACCTTTTAAAATCATGTGCTCCAGGACTCCAGTTATCATGACTAACAAAAATGCTGTTCTCCTCAGTTGTTGAATGTACTAGATTTTGCATTTCGTTTTCATTCCTGGTGTGTGCTTAATGTGTACATGTTCAATGAATATATAAAATAAATATTTTTCAATAAAATGGGCAACACTTTATTTCAGGAACATAAAATGGGTGTGTGTATTGAATTTCAAAGATAATGTAGAAGAAATGCAAACAAACAAAATAGTGTTGTCTCTGCCTCCCTCTAATGATGAATATATGAAACATCAGGTGAACCACAAGGTTGATGCCACTGCAAGAAAAATGAGTATTGACAGTGAAGAGATTCAACAAAGTGCTTTAAAAAATGATGCAAAGCTTTGACTTTCTACCTCAATTTCATTTTTCATTTAAATCCGTTATGGCTTTTAAGTCGGATTTTGTGAAACATCACATACTGTAGACTGAAATTAACTGAAAAAATATCAATCAGGGGCGTAACCTGGACCTACAAAAATACTGAGGTTAAGAGACTGAGCCAGGGTGGGGTGGGGATTTGGGGGGGGGGGGGGGCTTTGGAAATAGACTATCAGTGGCATACTTGTTTATTCCAGAAGAAACTGTCACAATATCTCCATAACGGTTAGGCTGGTTAGTGATTAAAATCCAGGTTAAAAAATACTAGGTATACTCATGTTAGTGATATGAGTTAATCTGCATTCACATCTGAAGGTCCATGAGTCAGATGAGTCCCTCTCTTCTCATTGCCAGAAGAATGTGTCACTGCTGACATCACAGAGCCTGCTGGTAGGATACCTCTGCTCTCATTGGCAGGTGGATGTCATTGATGACATCACAGTGCCTGCTGGCAGGACCCTCTCCTCTCATTGACAGGGGGATGTGTCACTGATGACATCACAGTGCCTGCTGGCAGGACCCTCGCCTCTCATTGGCAAGGGGATGACATGGCAGGACTTTTTTTGCACAGCCCTGTCAAAAGGGAAGGCAAATAAATCAGTGGCCCTTGAGATTTCCATGGCAACTGTCCCCAAGCCCTTCAGTGTGGCTTACTGTGTTCCACCAGCCAATCAGCTTGCACTCTCACCTCAGGCCCCTCTCACCAACTGCATGGACTAGGAAGGGCGTGCGCCTCCTTTTCTGCCAATGTTTACCACTGCCACCCAGCGATGGCCAAGAGTTTCTTCCTCTCAGAGGAGAGATAAATGTTCTTCCCAATTAAGGAGCTCCAAATCACAGTTCACTTCCCTACTTCACTTGTGATTTTGGTCAGGGAATTTGGACCTGAGCAGGAAGCCAGAGCAGAGGGAAATGCCATTCTAAAAGGCTCAGGCGAGCCAAATAAGCGTGAGAGAAGAGAAGCGCGTGCCTGGTGTTTCTAGTAAGTCAAATTCTTTTTATCTTGTCGGCTATTCCTCCTAAGCGCGAGAGACCCAAAGCAAACAGATGAAACTGCTTCCAGCAGGTACAGGAGGTGTGTTTCTGCAGTTCATTTTATTCTGGCAGGCATGTTAGTCACAAGGTGCAATGAAAAGAATGTTATGCTCTCTAGAAACATTGAAAGGTAAATAAATTGGGACAGCCCACTGGCTACCCACAGAATAAATTTTATCGATTTATTTGAAATATCATTGTACTACTGACTGCCTTCGCTTCATTTTTCCTAGTGCTCTAGTTTTAAGACATTTTTCTCCCATTAGTTGCTGTAAAAAGTGTGAGTTGGCATGACAGTTCAGTTCCGTTCAATTAATGGTGTTACATCACAGCTATAGCCAGCCCCAGCCCTAATTCCAACTGTTTTGTGCCTGTTTCAGGTTGAGCATGCTTACCATTTCTCACTCACTGGACTCTGCCCATAGTCTTGATTGGTCCCAGTGGTAGCAGCCCCAGCCAATGGCAGATGTTGCTTCCGTCATGTTGTCCTGACTGAGCGAGCAGGTCATCAAGAATCATCTGTACGTATCTAAAATACCCTTCATTGCATAAAAAACTGTCTGGGCCAATCATGATAACACACAACTGGAATAATATCAATATTAGCATATGGACACACATTCTTTTTTAGAAACACACCATACATCTTCACAACACTAAAGAAAGTCTATATAATGATTATGGATACTAAATATGTACTGATAAAATGTACAAAATTTAGATTAAAGATGCTTTAAGCTGTATTGCAAGAACTCAGAATTACTCGTGTATAGGAGCCATCTATTCAGTGCTTGGGGGAAATGCACAGAAAGAAGGATGAGCGCCATCTTCTGGCCAAACAATGAAAGCAACTATGATTCAGTACATTCAGTGAAATGCATTTAGCAGAGTGAAGGATGACTCATCCATGCATGTGGGTGTGTAGTTTGGGGTACCAGGCACCCATTGCTAGTGTACCATGAGAGAGGCCTGGATTCGGTCAACAGTGGTCCTCTGACTCGCAATTAAATGCAAGAATTAGTGTGAAGAAAATGTGTTAGTGCTGTGCAGAAAGCAGCACCTGCATTTATTTGCTAGTCAGGATCCAGTCTAATCCAGTCTAAACCAGTCTAAACCGGAGCAGTGTGATCCTGTAAGTGTGTGATGTTGCACCCTTGACTTTGCTGTTTTTGAAACATTTAATTTCATTTCATGAATGAGAAACAAAGACAAATCAGTAAAGACCCAACAGATTTTGTTGTTTTTTTGCTTATTTTGTTTGAAGTGGTAACCATTTATAAATAAGTACATTATTCTTTCATACATACAGTTGATTGTACCTGTTTACAATCTTTCCATACGATAAAAACGCATTCTTTAAATTTCTTTTCAGTATCGTTATACTTTTTTTTTTTTTTAATCACAGCAATCCGACAGCTCACGTGTACAGACAGGAACTCTGCTCAGCAAGCAAACACACCGAAAGAAAAAGAAAAATTATTAGAAACTGAAATGATAGAAAAGGAGAGACTTTTTAAGTTTGAATGGTTAAGCTGGAGCGAATGAAAATAGTAGTAGACACAACCACCCTCCTCGTTAGCACGCTCCAGTAGGGCGTTAACAAACCGGCTTCCGGAAAACGCAGACGCGCGTGTGCGCCAGAGACTCTATAGAAGGTAAGAAGCATGCAACCGAGTATGTACAGCCAGTAATTTACAATCTGAAATCCTAATGTAAAAAAAAAATCCCGTCTCGAAAATACTATCGTTACTTTATTAGTATAATTATTCATAGTTCACTGTACAGTACAGCAGCTCTGAGAAGGACAGGAGTAGGCACTGTTCCCTCGGCGGCTTTGACTGCTGGGGTTCAAAGCCTCCGTTACTGAGGGACGTGGTGCCCAATGAGCGAGTTTTGTCATGGTATTTCACCATGGTAACGGGAGCCCGGGGCCTACCTCCGGAGGCAATGGGTCTCAGTCTGACACTATGACAAATCTGAACTATGCTTCCCCACAGAACAAGTCTAATAGCATGTCTTACACCATACCTATGTGGCACCAATGCCTGGAACCCCAAAAAAGGGATAAGTACAGATAAGTGAAGCTTCTAAAATAACCGAAGGAGTGCATTGTGGGGATCCTCCTGTTTATGCACTCACAATAGGCTTTTACACGGGCACATCCGATTAGTCAGTCAATACTTAAAAACCTCATTGGGGATTGTAGTTGTAGATCTATGAGTGGAGTAATAAACTACAATTTCCAAGATGCCATGTCTTTGCAGATTCAGGTAGCTTACATAAGAAAACTGCCATAGAGGAGAAAGTAGAGAAGGCATTAGGCGTGATACAGAACCTGCTGGCCAGTATGTACAGCTGATAGAGCCTGTGCTTGAAAGGAAACATATCTTCATATCTTTACAACTGTATGCTTGTTTAAATTAATACCATTATTCATTTAACTTACCTGGAAAATAAAAGCTTCACCAAAGACATGAACTGTTGTTCTCTATTCATAAGGAAATCTACTCACAATTTTTCCAGTATTATTACAGAAGACCCTCCCCAAAAAATCAAGACAAAACCACAAAAATAAATCAATACTCATGTTAAAAAGACAGAAGGACCATAAAGTGCACCCTTATTAGAAATTTGCTGTATTTTAGTGCAGTAACTATGAATATTAAAATGAAACAATGATGGTAAAAACAAATGAATCACAGTCCATAGAAAAATAAAAATAGTTTGCCTTCCTGTTGTCCGAGACCTTTTGATGCTATAGGAAACATCTTCACACGTTTGTTAACTTCTTTAAGTGCTAGAGGGGGGACATCTCCAAACTTTGGTACTTGAGACATATTGAGACATTCGAAAACAGCAGATCTGATACTTTATCCAAAAGCCTCTGAACCAGAAGGACAGGAATCTATAGCTTTGCAGTCTAAAGCAATTGCAGTCTCGCTGCAACAGGTGGAAAACAAAAAAATACAAACAGGGAACTGAGAGTCGCTATATCATAACACAGTTATGTGCTATGTTTGAAGAATGGAAGGGTCCAGGAGAGTGTTCTAGAACTCCTCAGGCCTGTTACATAGTATATGCAAGGAGCACGCGCAACAGTGCAACACGAGGGGCGTTTCTTGCGTATAGCAAAATGTGTAGTCTGAATGTTGCAACGCGATGCAAATGCATGGTGAAAGTTACCGTTAGAGGCCCTAAATGTAAACACTGTTCAACAAACAAATATGAATGAAGAAGTAATCATTTCTGCTCCAAGGTTACTCACTGCAACCAGATTAGCCTCTGCTGCCACCCTGTGGATTGGCAGGCTATAGCCTCAGACAGGGCTAAAAGAAGCTGGTAAAGGCGTGTATGGTGCGCAAACAAAGAGTGTGTATGTCCACAATGTGCAATGGCATTTGTGATCCTGGTGTACTGTACGTGCCAGGCTTTACACTGCACAGAAATCATCCTCCATTTGCAGTAAAATCTTTACTGTCTGATTGTGGGAGGGGAAGCACAGACAGTGCTTGATATAGTCTGTGACCTTCGGTATGATTTGAAACTTCAAAAGATTATTTGCACGTGTAATATGAAACCTTCAGCATCTAGCCCAAAATGCTACCAGACCCTAATAGCACTACGGCTATTCATTAAATAACACGCTGTTTGGAGCACATTCAGTTTTAGTCCAGAAAGACTAACTTAAAAAAATGAAGGTACAATATGTTAAATGGTAAAACCTGATGACAGTATTCAAGTAATCTGAAATTTGTAAATGCCCCCCACTGAAACATTTCAAAGTTAGCTGCATGCATCTTCCAACAAACAAATAAAATAAAAGTTAAAAAAAAGAAGTGAAAATGAAAAATACAAACAAATATGCATATATATATATTTATAACTTAAAATGATAATTTTTTTCTTTTCTAAATACAGGCTTGTCTTGAGTAATCTTTATTGTTACATTTACAGTACAGAACATAGCAATCACATTTCTTTGTTTTTTATTTTTTATTTTGTTTTTTAAGACCGATAATGGATTTCAGTTTGTCTCTCCCAGGAGGGTGTATATAGAGGCTCTCGCTCCACTCTGGAGACTCCAAACACACGGGTGGTGGTGGTGGGGGGGGGGGGCGGCGGGATGGGGAGGGGAGGGGGGATTGTTGGCTCGCAGCCCTGGAGGTGGTACGGAAGCTTCCGGAAAACCAGGCCAGTGGGGAAATCACGCGGGCTTTGAGCTCTGTGCTTATCGTTGACTTGACGGTTGCTACAGAAACTTGCGCGACGGCAGCTATTTTCGTGCGGAGACTACACAAGCCATTAGGCAGAGCTACCTGCTGTGAACAGCCGCAAGGGAAGCAGCA
The DNA here is from genome assembly GCF_018555375.3 of Anguilla rostrata. Lineage (NCBI taxonomy): Eukaryota > Metazoa > Chordata > Actinopteri > Anguilliformes > Anguillidae > Anguilla > Anguilla rostrata. The sequence goes on from NC_057949.1 coordinate 7,837,912, forward strand.
ATAATAAAAATAAAAAAGATAGCCAATTCCAAACTGTTAGGTACAGAATGCCCCCCCCCCCCATCCCCCCACCCCCTGAATCTATGAAAAGCACATTTACGCCTGACACATTCGTCATGCCGGGGCGTTGTATGTATAGTCCTTAGTGAGCGCGCGTGTGTGGGTGTGTTAAACACACACCAGAGCGACTTGGTCCTTGCGAGTTCACACGGTGGCTGTTTGTGAGCAGATCGTTTTCTTTGGGTGAGTGATGTGCCTCAGCCTGCAGAGTGATTATCCCGCCTCCTTTACACACTGAAAAAAAGAGCCTCCTCCTCATTCTGATCTGCCCTCCCCCCAGCACCCCCCAGCTCCCCTCTCATCCCCCCAGCTCCCCTCTCCTCCCCCCTGCTCCCCTCTCCTCTCCCCCTGCTCCCCTCTCCTCTCCCCCTGCTTCCCTCTCCTCTCCCCCTGCACAGAGTCCTCTACACGTTCGACTCTACGAACGGTCTCTTTGGTTTGATGGGCGAGGTGGGGCCTTGCCGGGAGTCGCGAGAGAGTTGGCGGTAAACGCTGTCCTGGTAGACCTGTGCCACCGGGAGGGTCCGCGCCACCTTGACGTCGGGGTAGGTGGGCGCCTGGATCTCCCCCGCGGGCAGGTAGTACTCGTCCTCCAGCAGGTGGCCGTTCTGCGCGTTGTTGGTCTTGTTGTAGTAGGCGATGTTGCCCAGCGAGGAGGGCGGACTGTAGGAGGGGCCTCCGCCCCCGCCCCCTTGCTGGGCCACGCCCCCCGCAGAGGTGGGGCTTACCGCCATGTCCAGCGAGGACACGGCCCACGGCCTGGAGGGCTGCTGCAGGTACTGCTGCGACTGCGTGTGCGTCCGCGCCGTCTTGTCGATGACGCCCATGAAGGGCGTGGTCCGGGAGCGGGCCGCCTCCCCTGGGTAGGCCCCGCCCCCACCGCCCCCCCTTCCGTCGCACTGCTGCGGGGGGGAGACGGGCGACAGGTCGTCGCAGTAGCTCTCATAAGCCGGGTTGAGCAGCACCTCCATGCCCCGGAAGCCTGCGGCTAGATTACAGGCGGGCCCCACAGAGAGGCTGCTCGCGGAGGGCGAGAAGCGCAGGCCCACGCTCTGGGAGTGGATGAGCGGCCGCGGGGCCGGCGGGTGCTGCTTGATCTCGGCGGGGTTGGCGCTGACGGGCCGGCGGGGGGCCAGGTGCGTGTTTTCGGGCGAGCCCACCTGGCACGGCTGCCTCTCGAGCTCGCCCCTGGAGACGGGGTAGTAGGCCGCCGATTGGCTGCGGCTGATCTGGGGGGTCTGGCCGTAGCGACCCCCTCCCCTGTAGGCCGAGGCGGGCCGCGGTGGGAGCTCCTCCCTGACCAGGCCCGACTCCGCCCCCGCGACCCCGCCCATGCCGGCCCGCCCGCCGTGCTGGTACAGGGCCCCCGCGCTGAGGCTGGCCTGCACCTGCGTCATGGGCCTACCATCCAGGGACGGCTGGTACACCAGCCGGCCCACCTCCTCCGGGTAGCGGGCGCTCATGGACTGCGATATCTGGCCGTAGGCGCTGCTGCCCAGCGCGGCCGCCTGCCCCGTGCGGACGATGTGCGCCTTGGAGGCCTGCGGCCGGTGCCCCTGCTGGCCCTGGACGGGGGGCGGCTGGGGGCTCAGCTGGAAGGAGCGCTGGCTGCTCATTTTGGACAGGGGCGACTTGGGCCGGGGGGGGAGGGGCTCCTGCTGGTACCGGACCGGGGAGCCGGACTGGGACCGGTACAGGCCCATGCTTTCGGCCGGGGGCGTGGCCCGGTACTGCGGCCCCCTGCGGAGGGGCGAGGGAGGGGGGCTCCCGTAGTCGGCGCCCAGGGGCGGGGGGCTGTAGCAGTAGGGGGAGACCTGGTGGGCGGGGGACGTTTGAGGGGGCTGGGCCGGTAGTGGGAGTTCTGGTGGGTGGGGGACAGGGAGGGGGAGGGGGACTGGTAGCCCTGGAGGGGGGGGGAGGACATGGACGGCGGGCTGGGGCGGAAGTCGAAGGACTGGCCCCCGGAGAGGTAGGCCGAGTCGCGGTGGCTCGGGGACGGGGGCGGGCTCTGGGTGGGGGGGGGGGCGTTGCGGGGCTCGGGGGGCAGGCCCATGGACATGCCCTCCATGTCCTGTTCCATGTAGTCCCCGTCCTCAAACAGGTCCTGCACGGACTCCATGTCGTCCAGGCGGGGCTCGGGGGGCGGGGCCAGCTCCTCGGCGGGCGGGGGAGGGGGCAGAGCCTCCAGCTCCTGTTGCTGGGTTACCTGGCGGCACTCCTCCTCCACACGCAGCAGCAGGCGCTGGATCTCACGGTTGTTGGGGCAGTGCTTCATGGCTTCATTCAGGTCCGCCAGGGCTGCGGGGAACTGCCTGCACCGGGAGAGAGAGAGACAGGGAGAGAAAGGGGGGAGACAGAGAGAGAGAGAGAGAGGGAGAGAAAGGGGAGGGGGAGAGAGGGAGAGAGGGTACAGAGAGTGAGGAGGGAAGGATGAAGAGAGAGCGGGAGGGAATGAGAGAGGGATAATGAAGGAAAGGAATCAGAGAATAAGGATTTACATGCAGATGTCCAGTGAGAGGGTAGAGCCGAACACGATGGAGGGAGGTAGGGAGGGGGAGAGAGAGAGAGAAAGAGAGAGAGAGGAACATGACAGAGACACAACACCATGACATCAGAGATGATTTACAGAGATGAACAACATACACAAGCAGGAGAAACATGGACAGAGAGAACAGACAGGAGGAGAGAGGGAAAAAGAGTACTTTAGCACAAAGACACAATTTGCAATCAAATTATATATAATCCTTAGCACAGTGTAAATATACTAATGAAAAAGCTTTCAAATGCAGTATGCAATGTAATTTCCTGAGTACACAGCACTAATCTTGATATGTACTGTAGAACAGTAAAATGTGTATACACATTAATAAAATACTGTATACTTTTTGTATGAATATGAAAAAAAATAAAACAAGAAAACATACTATTGCATTCCATTACTTCTAGAGCAGTCACCCAAAAAAACACGGGGGCAGGGAACTGAAAAATGTGAAATAAAAGAAAATGCAGAACGTATGACTCAACAGAGGAGTGTAAGAAAGGCTGAGAAGGGAGATATGACATAAGCACTCTCCTCACTGCCACGCAGATGGCGCAGTTCGGGAGCAACGGGAGTGCCAAGGGGTGCTCAATGTTCTCAAAGGGCATGGTGGCCTTGGGGGAAGTTAAATGTTTAGGACGGCGGGAGACAAATTTTCATATTTATTAAAATAAATGGAACAGTTTAAGACAATTACAGCTAAGACAGTTACAGATTTTACTAGGGGCCTTTGGAGAGTGATACAGTGTACATGTGCCTTGTTGCTAGGGTGGTGGGTTAAGGGGCGGGGCTAGGGACGAGCTGCGTCCTGGGCAACCCCGGCGGTTGCTCCGGCGACCGGACGGGGGGGCGTGTCTGCGCTAGCGCCCGCTGCCTGCCTCTCTGTCCCTCCCTGTGAGGTTACCTGCTGCTGCGCTTGGCGCGGGCTCTGGCGTAATAGGCCTCGTATGATTTTGGTTTCAACTCTAGAGCCTTGGTGGCAAACTCCTCAGCCATCCCAAAGTCCTGCAAGCAACAACAGGGCCGACAGTCATTCACGGAGGCAGTCAAGAGGTCCAGCACACTCCCCGAACACCGAACAACCCCCATGTTTACACACGCACATGCACGCACACAGGCGCGCACGCACACACGCGCACACGCAATCCCTCTCTCGCATACACGCCCACGCGCGCAGACTAACGCGCACAAACATAAAAACACGCGCACGCCTGTACGCCATCTCTCCCTTGGCCCTTGGTTTAGATGCCATGATTACCGATGTCTGCAGACTGATTGATTGATTGATTATGTCTGCAGACAGCTGCTCTGAGCTAAAACTGTGGCCTCTGAAACTTTAACGGGTTAGCATCGACTGCGTCGTCACTAATCGAAAAAGTCCCTGATTGGCTGTCTGGGGAGGACCCGCCACCGCCCGTGTGCCCGTCCCAGCTTGCCGGGACGCTCATCTGACCCTGCTTTCTCCTCAGCCGACCCTCCCGCCAAATCCCACAAAAATCATGAGCACAAACAAAGGAACCAAACCAAACGGGAACAGGGATGAGATGCAGGAATGGGGGAATTCTGGAATGGCGGCGATTAGCTTGAGTCTCTATGGTGCTTTACAAATAGGGTTCAGTCTCTATGGTGCTTTAAAAACAGAGTTCAGTCTCTATGGTCCTTTAAAAACAGGGTTCTGTCTCTATGGTGCTTTAAAAACAGGGTTCAGTCTCTATGGTGCTTTAAAAACAGGGTTCAGTCTCTCTGGTGCTTTATAATCAGGGTTCAGTCTCTATGGTGCTTTAAAAACAGGGTTCAGTCTCTATGGTGCTTTAAAAATAGGGTTCAGTCTCTATGGTGCTTTAAAAATAGGGTTCAGTCTCTATGGTGCTTTAAAAACAGGGTTCTGTCTCTATGGTGCTTTATAATCAGGGTTAAGTCTCTATGGTGCTTTGAAAACAGGGTTCAGTCTTATGGTGCTTTAAAAATAGGGTTCAGTCTCTATGGTGCTTTAAAAACAGGGGTTCCCAGTCTTTCTGAACCCTTCACCCACTTCCTTTGACCCTTTGCTTCATAATATAGCCCGGCATATTTTAAATTTCTTTAATGTGAGCCAAAACATCATGACCTACAATGTAAATATGACAGCGCATGCAACAGGCACAGAGTTAACCACACGTGAATTTACATGCATGTCATTTCAATTTAATTCAGTTTGGGAACCCCTGCCTTAAAGCCAGCATGTTCTTGTTTTACACATAGTAGATAACTATGTCACACCTGCATAGGTACAGTACACATTCACATACATGTACAAACACACTGATGCACATCCACAGCCTGTTATCTGGCCTTTTCCTGAACATTATTTATCCTTGTCAGGTCTTAGTGTGGTTTGAGTTCAGCTGTATGATAAATTAACACTGTGAGTGTGTGTGTTTGTGTGTGTGTGAGAGAAAGAGAGAGAGAGAGTGTGTGTGTGTGTGTGTGTGTGTGTGTGAGTGTGTCTGTGTATGTGTGTGCATGTATTTGTGTGTGTGTGTGTGTGTGTGTGTGAGTGTGTGTGTCCGCGTGTGTGTGCACGTATGTTTGTGTGTGTGAGTGTGAGCATGTCTGTGTATGTATGTGTGTGTGTGTGTTTGTGTGTGTGTGTGTGTGTGTCTATCAGCCTCTCTGTCTGTCTGTCCACAGTATCCGTCTATCCCTCTGAGCACAGGGCCAGGAGGGGTATGACTGCATACTCTCCAGCACTGTGTGATTTCACAGGGCTCTACCTTCAGTCACTGAGGAATGTCCCTCATTTGCAGAAGGGCTGCTATCCCTCTGTGAGAGGGAGGGGGCAAGGGCAGGGCGGGGCGGGGCGGGACAGTGGGGGGGCTCACTCACATTCATTTTCCTCCTGCAGCGGGACAGGTTGAGCAGCAGGGACACCTTGAGCTCGCGGAAGGTCTTGAGGTCCTCGCTGAAGCCTTCCCGCGGGAACTTCTTGAGCGCGTACTGGTAGCGCTGGGCGGCCTCCTTCACCTTCCCCTTCTGTGGGACACACGCGAGCGAGGCGTTAGGGCGTGGCACCCTGAGGCCTCAAAACCACCACCTGCCCCTCCTACTGGGTTTAGTGTAGAACCCAACAGAACCCAACTGTGGAGTAGGGACAGGGCAGACAGCACTCCAGCCAGAAACCTCTCTCTCTCTCTCCCTTCGCTGTGACCTTTCTGATCTTTCGGCTTTTCTGTAGGAGACTGTAAGCCACACAGGCCTTGATTCTGTCAACACTTAACTTGGACTTACAAATCTAATCAAATTTATTTGTACAGCCTATTTCTTTTTTTTTTTTTACAGTCATTGATCACAATATGCCTTACAGTGGACCCTGGCCTAACCTCCCCCCGCCACACCCGCAAGAGCAAGCCTAGGGCCATGGTGGCAGGACAAACTGCCCAGGTGGGACAGAGGGGAAGAAACCTTAAGAGGAACCAGACTCAAGGGGAGGGGGGAATCCTCTTCTGGTCAGCTCAGGGAATAGAGTATTTTTTGTTGTTTTTTAATTTGTTTGTTTGATGACTTTTACATTTAAAGGCAATGTTAAAGACAAATGCAAGCGGTTGCCAGATTGTCTGTGGACTCCAGGCCAGGCGGTTGCCAGTTTTTCCATCTGTGATGTGCAGCAGGTTTAGGGCAAAGCAGAGTTTATTTTTTGTGCTGCTGCTGCTGTCCTGATGCTCAAACCGCGCTTTTATTTATTTATTTATTTTCCTGTTGCCAGATCTTAATGAGCTCATTAATTCTGACAGCATGAAAACAATCTTCATCCCCGACGGGTTCGTCTCACCAGCTGCCTCTCCCTTCCTGTCTCTGGAGCTCCAGCTGTCTCTTATATATTTGTCAAATGATTTGCTGTTGCATCCATGTTTTTTAAAAATTGGGATTTCTTTATCAAAATTCCCTTCAGCCGACTGGAGTTAAGAAACGAGGGTGTGGCGCGGTAGATTTGGGTGACGCTCTTAATGGAACGTAAAACCAATAAAATTTTGACGTCAGTGCTTTCATGTACACATCTTTTAAGGATGCGTCAAAATTTTAAATGTATCAATGAGGCAAATGTTCAGGGAGCCATTAACTTTGGTGGAGATTGCCTGTTGAACTCAGAGCTGCTGGATGATCAGAGTCAAACAACTGTGCTACCCCAGGCATTGGGCAAATAGATGAGCGTTCCATTCTGTTTGCCATGTTTCAACTGCTGCACTGAACTAAATCTCATTTTTTCCTGAGGCAAAGATCACAGGTCTTCAGCTGTGAAGACCAAATCTTTTTTTCTCAGAAGTTTAAAATGCCCAAATAGGGCTTTCAGAGGATTTTGGAGAAACTGAAATTAACTGATAGACTAGAATGCTTTAAATGAACTGATAGACTAGAATGCTTTAAGTGAACTCTGAGAGGTGGATGCATGTCTGTCTATTGGTATTATCCTCACGTGTCAATTTGGAACAATTATTTCTACCAGCAGAATTTAGAAAAACATGTAAAAAAAAAAAACCTCTTCAAAGGGTGGAAAGACCATGTGTGTCTGTGCAGTACTCAAGGGCGGAGCCAACCTTATAGAAGCTGTCCCCTTCCTCAATCAGCTTGCTCAGGAGAATGATCATGATGTCAGGCTTTGAGGTGGCCATTGCCCATGTTGCCGGACCTGCAGCATACAGAATGCATGATGGGAAAAAAATTACATGAGAGAGAGAGAAAAGGAGAGAAAAAGACAGAGATGAAGTAAACTAGATAAACTAATGAAATGTTCTCATAATGCCAAAAAGACAGCATAGGCAAAGGGGGACTGTAGAGAAGCAGGTACATACGGGCAGGGAACAGTGGTTTCCTGCACTTCCCTCACTAAGAATGCTCACTGCTGCGCACACCTACAACCCTAAACCCTGTCTCAGTCAGCCTACAGTCAGTGGGCCTGTACAGAATCACATCCCCAGGGCTCCAAGAGTTACGCAAAGGGCCAAATGGATAAACTGTATTTTAGTGCATAATGTCCTAAGGGTAGGAGAGAGCTCAAAGTGAAGGGCTTTTCATAGGGACAAGAAAGCCTAAAGCAGGAGAGGAAACTAATCTGGGGCAAACGGGATGATAGATTATCATCCCGTTTATCATAACCATTATCATAACCATCCATTATCAGGTTTTACCTCACAACTTAAGCAGGAGTTAGTCACAACAGCATGAATCTCTTAAGACGCATATTTAGCTTAGCGCTAGGAAGTTTCACTCTCCAGTACATACGGGAGTTTTCACAGGGCGCATAGATATGGCCCAGGAAGCAAAGCCGTTTTTGCTTCTCTCTAAACCTCCAGATTCTCCGAGACTAGTTGGGGGGGGGGAGGCTGCGTCCCGCTCCGTTCTCCTTTTCCCTAGACACCCTGATCCACCAAAGCGGGCAATGCTCCGGGGCTCCAGGTCTGAGGACTCCATCGCCTTTGAGCCAAACTAAAACGAGCCCTTTCGGCTGAACTGCGCCGATGACTTCCTCGCGCGCAATCCGAGCCCTTCTCCTAGCGGTGACGCTAAATCGTCTCGTTTGTGATTTCCACATCCGCACCCGACGACGGCAAAACCAAGGGCCGTCATTTCTCCTGCTCTCTCTCTCTCTCTCTGCGGGCGACTCGCACGCGGGGCGGAGGGTTCCGATTCGCTGCTTCAAGGAACGGGGCGCGCTGCAGCAAATCGAGACTCTGAGAACAGCCTGGTTTCAGTCAAGGGGCGGTGGCACCGACTGGCTGTCAATGCACTGCTAGTCTGCGACTAAGAAATGGAAAGCAATTAAGAAACAGAAAGGCTGCAGCCCAACCCACAGACCACCATTAAAGTGCATACACATATGCATGCTAATGCAAAAGCAATCAGTTTAAATCGACGCTGCAAGGAAAGCCTGCTCCACTGAATGTGTAATAATCCACACATTTAATTTCACAGAGGCACAACTGAGGATAAACGAGGGTTGGAGGAAGGGGACTGGCTTCTCCAGTATGGAAAATAACATTACATCATTACTAAAAAGGCATAAAGACAGAAAAAAAATAACTGTAATTAGGCCATTTGAACAATGTCTGTGGAAAACTAACTATCATCAATAATAATGAAAAGCTAGTAAACTTGAATTAAAGGTTCTTTAACAGTTGAATTGGACACTGTACTTTAGAGTATAGTGAAGAATGCTCTGTTTCTATGTCACTGCGTGATGCGAACCACAATTTAGACCTGGACAGCAGTTCTTTAAATTTCTGTTAATATTTTCACTTATATATGCATCATTGGTAGTCTATGACCACTTATTAACATTTCATTATGTATTATGTTCAGTTTTATAACGCTTTGTCTTCTCTTATTGCAATGTAGTCATTTTAATAAGAACTATACAATGTTCAAGACTGATAACTGGAAGAGAGTTTGAAATTTTAATTTATTTTTTGTAATAGTGGATTTTGTGTGTGTGTGTGCCTGCCTGCCTGCCTGAATTCCTGAATCCACACAAACACATAAGGACAAGATGGCCGCCATGGAGAGACGCTGACTGCTTTGGTTTACCTCGGGGGCGACTGGGTAGGGTCTGACATCCTGGTACCAGAGAGAAGGGCGTGGCCAGGGAGGGGGGCGGAGCCATGAGCGATGGGAGTATGTTTGGGGGGGGGGAAGTTAGTGTCAGAGCAACATGGCAAGAATAACCAAAGAATACAGTTAAGTGTGCGAGAGAGAGAGTGAGCGCAGGAGAGATGGAGAGGTGGAATGAGAAAAAGAACAGAAAGAAGCAGCCGTGAGAAGCGGGGTTAAGCACCTGAGCAAAACAAACAGAAGAAAAACAGCCAGCGCCCGCCAACACCTGCTTCCCAGAACCACCGCGGCGGGAACATGGCGCAGGACGCAAGCAGGAGCCGCGCCCGGCCGCGGGGTTAAAGCACACAACAAAAGAGGGCGGAGCATACAGGAGGGGCGGGGCATTTGGGAGGGGGCAGGGCATGCACAGGACACGCCCAGAGAAGCACTGACCAATGGGATTCCCAAGGAGCGGAGGGGGAAGGGGAAGATCACGTTCATTTTGGCATGAACTTGAGGAGGGGAACGTCTGCTGTGTCCGTTTCAGCTCCTCCTCCACCCCTGGGCGAGCGAGTGTTGTGCGAATGCGTCTGTTTTTTGCGGGGTTTCTATGGAGATGGCGGTCTCAGGGGGGGTCATACCTATCTTGGCTCCCTTCTTCAGTAAGGCCACCACCACGGACGTGTTTCGGCAGCCCACCGCCCTGTCCAGCGGCCGCATGCCACTGTAGTCCACGTGCTCGATCATGGCCCCATGGTCCACCAGGAACTGCACCTGCAAAGAGGGGCAGAGTCAGGACTGAGAGCAAAGGCCAGTGAACCAGCCAAGGGGTGCAAGAGGAGGGAGTGTTCGAGAGAAACGCCTTTAAAATAAAAAAAGAAGAAGCAGAGCACACAGTATGCCCTCCATATGTGTTTTTGGCTTTATTCAGACAGCGAGGGTCACAGTATAGAGATGGGGTCACAGTACAGCAATTACGGAGGCGAAGAGCTGAACCCTGCCCCCCCTCCCCCCCGCCGCACCGGGAAGATGTATATATCACCTGAGTGTCTGCTGCCCCACAGACAGCACCACATTGTCCCACCAGAACGACAGTATTGTTTAAGACAAGGTAAAGTAACAGGACAAGCGGTGCAGACGGACCAAACAAAATCAGGAACATCCATCTGATAAAAAAATGTCATTGGTACTGAGCATTCTAGCACAAAATGGCTGCCGTGCCACACCAAGATTCCCCTTCACTGTAAAGCACTAAGATCACAAGATGAAATATCTTACATGCAATCCACTGGAGTAAATAATAATAATAATAATGATATTAACAACAATACAAACAACAATTTAAAAAAAAACAGTAATCACCATCATCATTCTCAGCATAAAAAAAATCATCATCATCTTCCTTATCATCATAGTCTATAATATGAATATAATCTTTGAGGGTGTATTGGTAGTTTGTCCATCTGTCCGACCCGGCAGGTGAACTCACCACCTCGGCGTCGCCGTAGAAAGCCGCCAGGTCGAGCGGCGTTCTGCCGTTCTTGTCGGCGTGGTCGGTGGCGGCCCCCCTCTCCACCAGGGAGCGCACCACCGGCAGGTGCCCCTTCAGACATGCCCAGCTCAGCGCCGTCAGCCCCTCCTTATCCATCAGAGACAGGGAAGCACCTGGCCCAGGGGTCAGAGGTCACGCAGAGGTCAGCTTTCAGGCTGCACTGTCCTGGTCACTTGCTCCACACACCATTTATTTACTCAGACTCCATTTAAGCTCCATCATTTATTTAAATGGCATTGAACTTGAGGTGAAATGGAGCAGAAACCTCAAGCGGCAGTTTTTCTAAACCAAGAATAGTTTAGTTTATTTATCTGCACAATTTAAAGAGAAAGAAAAGACATAATGAAAACAGCAAGCAGTGTACAGGAGTAGAGAAAACCCCGAGGGGCTTATTCATGGCCTCTGCGTAAACAGAAATGGCCAGGATGCTTTCATGATACACTAGAAACAGTAAATCCACAACACATTTTAAAAGCTGCTATACAAACTATTGCAAACTTAACCTGATGTTACTGCAAACTTAACCTTACGTCTAGTTCAATAACTGGCTGAAGGACGGTGCTGTAAGCCTATTACTGTTCTAGTTTTCGTTAAAGGCTGCACGTACATCTGCTGACTCAGCCTTGGTGGGCATGTTTATTAGAACCCTTTAGGGTGTCTGTAGAGGGTAGCCTGTGTGAAAACAACTGGACTCTTTCATTTCTGATGCGTACGGACCCCAGACAGACGAGGTTCAGACAGACTGTTCTGTCACAGAGTGCGCCCGTTTTCTCCCAGAGTGCACCTGCTCTCTTCCAGAATGCACCTGTTCTGCCCCAGAGTGCACCTGTTCTGTCCCAGAGTTCATGTGTTCTGTCCCAGAATGCACCTGTTCTGCCCCAGAGTGCCCCTTTTCTGTCCCAGAGTGCACCGGGACTGACCTTGCGCCAGCAGGAACTCGGCCGTGCCCAGATGCCCCTCAGACGCCGCCATCATTAGCGGGGTGCGGCCCTGTTTATCCGCCATGTTCACGTCTGCCCCGTGAGTCAGCAGCAGGTCCACTATCTGCAGAGACAGAGGGAGGGAGGGGGGAGAGAGAGAGAGAGACAGAGGGGGGGACAGAGATGGAGACAGAGAGAGAGAGGGAGAGACAGGGGCCGAGACGAGGAGAAAGCGAGAGAGAGAGGAAGGGAGGAGGGGAGATTGAGATGGAGAAAGAGAAAAAAGAGAGATACAGACCACTGTATGGATGGACACACAGTAAATATAGATATGTGCAGCAGCAGCGCTGCTCCGGGGGGGGCACCCACCTGCCAGTGTCCCTGGCGCACGGTGCTGAAGAGGGGGACGATCCCGCGGCGGTTGGGCTGTCCCACGGCGGCGCCCTGCTCCAGCAGCAGCCGGCACACCTCCAGCTTCCCCCGCCCCGCCGCCGCCGTGAGCGCTGGGGAGAGAGAGAGAGCGCCGGTGTGACATCACGCGAGCGCAGCACGACCCCCACGCCCCCCTGCCCCGCCCCGCCGCCGCCGTGAGCGCTGGGGAGAGAGAGAGAGCGCCGGTGTGACATCACGCGAGCAGCAGCCCACGCCCTGCCCCGCACCGTGGCTGGAGAAGCCAGTGTGACATCACGCGAGCATGGTCCAACCCCCTGCCTCCTGCCCCGCCCTTCCCTTGGTAAGTCCATACGCCAGTCCCAGAGAACCACAGGCTCTGCCAATCGCACTTTCCATCTCAAAATCGGCATCCACTTCAGACCCAGTTAACTGCATTAATTAATCAATTAAGGGCCAAGTAAGAACAGATACTGGCAGACCCAGTAAGCACCGCAGGGCCGGACACTCCTGCAGTGTAAACGGTGAACAGGCATGTAAATCTCTCCTGAGCTTGTGGAAGCTGCCGTCTCCTACAAATCATCAGCCGATTCCCTGTGACTTTCCACACGGGTCACTGTCCGCTCCGCCTGCGTCTGAGCACGCTCCCCGCCTGAAACGACAGCGTCAGGGGGTTTGTGTGTGCTCCGCGCTGACTCAGCACTTCCTGCGTAATCGTGCGCCTCCTCATATAAAACAATAACTGGATCAAAACAGCTGAGTTTGCAAATAAAGGGAAGAGAGAGTGAGGTCACGCTCAGATATTCCATTTAACCTTCAGTGTGCCGCGAGAACAGCCTTCCAGAAACGAGTTTGCCACGGCGGGTACTCAGTTTCACCATACGACTGAACGCTTTACACAGAGAGATCCGGTTTTTCGGGCAAGGGTGCCGGTTGTCCGGGAAACAGTACGGAATCAGTGAGCGGTTCCCCTCTGACATGCACAGGAGACACCAGTTTCTCCCCGTTTCTCAGGAGTACAGGCAGCAGCAGCAGGAAGGCTGGGGCTGATAAACTCCACACTGATTCATAAGAACAGAACTGCTGCCCCCAAGCCTTACCGGCCGAGCAGTATCTGTCTACACTCAGCCACGCAGCTCTAACCAGCGATTTAGCACCCGGTTGAAGCCGGTCGCTGCGGCCCACTCGTCCCTTACATAAACGCGCTGGTTGGAAGCCGCACCGCTCCTGAGCCATCGCCTGCCTCCCACGCCGCGCACCGCCTGTGCGGTGACTCACCTTGTGCTGTCTGGCACCATCCCTCACACCGCTTTTCAGTGGCACAGCGCGGGAGCGGGCGCCATGGCATTAAAAACTCTTTTCAGGTTTATTACGGCCACTTAGCAGTAGCCTGGGCAGCAAATGCCGCTCAATATGTTATGTATATTATGTGGAAACATGGAAAATATCTCATATTTATATATATGAACAGGATGTCTTTGGTGAGCAATTTTCTTAACCCATTTACAGTATTGAAAACAAATTTCGTTTTTTTAATTTAAAAAAGTGAGTGACCTTCCGAAACAAATGCCTACAGTATGCTGGATGCAGAAAGTCAGTTCGCCATCAGATAAAGTCCACTTCTCTACTTCTTACAGGTCTCTAGGGGGCGCTGTGGAACCAGCTCTCCGGCAATGAAGTTACGCTATCAGATGCATTAATTCACTTCTGAATCTGAATTCAGTGACCATGATTCGATTCACTGAAAAATCTCACAGAGGCGGCGTGACTACAAATCAACATTTTAAAATCCCCCCCCCCCCCACAGAGAAAAACAAAAGCTCCTGATGTATTAGTGCTGAGCAACCGACACGCCAATTAGGGCTGAGTCACCGACACTCAAAATACACCTCTCCCTCCCTCCCTCCCTCCCTCACACCTCGCTAAATGAGAGATCCTGAGGTTTGCGCTATTAAAACACCGAGCAATTAAATCTGAAAGCGGGAACATTTTTTTCTCGCCGGAACGCCAGAGGCGTTATGAGGGACTGAGGCCGGCAGCTTCGCCCACTCCGTCATTAAGTGCGGCAAAGAGAAGAGCAGGCCGAGTAAGGAGCTTCATCTTCATCAGCCAGGATGACACTGAGGACGGCTCCCTCTCACAGCCGGCTCAGAGAAACGGGTCTTAGCGTGACAGCGGTGGTGGCAGTGTAACGTAGTGATTAGAGAACTGGACTTGAAACCCAAAAGTAACCCAACTCTTTTCAGGTTGATTATGTCCACTTAGCAGTAGCTTCGGCAGCAAATATTGCTTAATATAAGTACATGTATTCCCAGGTACAAAATTGCCATTGGGAAAGGTAACCTGAACTGCTTCAGCGTATATCCAGCTGTATAAATATACAAATTCATAAATGCATATATCCAGCTGTATAAATGTGTAAATGCATATATCTGGCTGTATAAATGTATAAATGCATATATTCAGCTGTATAAATGTATAAATGCATATATCCGGCTGTATAAATGTATAAATGCATGTATCCAGCTCTGTAAATGTATAAATGCATATATCCAGCTCTGTAAAGGTACACTGTGTAAGCGTCTCTGTGACACACTGCAGCTGTCCTTACCCGTCTCCCCCCACAGCGTGTCAAAGCTGTTGATCTGAGCACGCTCCACCTCCTCCTCGTCCTTCTCCGGCAGGTCCAGCAGGTAGGACACGATCTGGAGCGGAAATGATCACACGATCGTCACGCAATTGTCACACATGGTGCACAGGTGTACATACTAATATATTAAAAACGTTTGTTATGCCCAAAGCCCTGTAGAGAGTAATAAGGGGAACAGAATGATTATGATCCCTTTTCTCATACCCAAAGGGGAACAGAATGATTATGATCCCTTTTCTCATACCCAAAGGGGAACAGAATGATTATGATCCCTTCTCTCATACCCAAAGGGGAACAGAATGATTATGACCCCTTTTCTCATACCCAAAGAGAAACAGAATGATTATGATCCCTTTTCTCATACCCAAAGGGGAACAGAATGATTATGATCCCTTCTCTCATACCAAAAGGGGAGCAGGATGATTATGACCCACCTCTGTGTAGCCCATGCTGGCCGCAGCCACCAGGGCCTGCTGGACGGCATGGCTTTTGCTGAAGACGCCCTGCAGCTGGCCTCCCATGGTCCAGTCGCACTGGATGAGGAACTGCACCACCTCCAGGTGACCCCTGAGGGCCGCGTGCACCAGCGCGCACTGGCCATTCTTATCCAGGTGATCCACCTGACCGTGCGTCACCGCGCAATCGCCGCCACACCAGCACGCACGCACATAACCCAACGCGCCGACACGCAAACACGCAGACGACCAAACGCACGCCACGCAAAACGCACACACAAAGACACGACACACAACGCACGCACAAACACAAATATTTGGTGCCGTTAGTTATGGTATTCAGTGTAAATTCAAACAATAAAATTGCTGTAAAATATATCATGCCACAAAAATGGAAATAACACCGCTAACAGCAGTTTTGATTCAGTCCAAGCAGGCTAGTGGAAACCACTATCTAACTGCTCGTAGTAATTATTAAATAAAGAATAATTAAATATATTTATTATGAATTTTATTTATTTATCCAACAGAGACTCTATTTCAAAGGGGGGGGAATCTGGCTAGCATACATGAATATAGACACACAAGAATACAAAACAATATTAAAAAGGACTGCGATATGAAACAGAGTCATTTCTACAGCGGCGGTACAGCAGCGACGGGGCGCGGTGGAGCACCTTCGCTCTCCGGCGGCACAGCGTGGTGACGATGGCGAGGTGCCCCGCGCCCGCGGCGTAGCCCAACGGCGTGAGGCCCGTCTCGGAGGCCGAGTCGACGGACGCGCCGAACTCCAGCAGCAGGGACAGCGTCTCCACGTAGCCCAGGTGGGCGTGCACGCACAGGATGGGCGCGTTGTTCAGCACCTCGGTGCGGTAGTTCACGTTGGCCCCGCCCATGATCAACAGCCGGCTCACCTGCGAACAAGCGCCGGAAACCATGTTCAATATAAAGGGCCTTTCAGTGAGCAAGCTAGCAACGCAGCTGACTCCAGATGCCAAATAATAGGAAGGGGCGGGACCTTGATGTTGGGCGTGTAGAGGTTCCTCAGTGATGACAGTGCGGTGGAGAGCCCCTCCGTGCTGTATGACACCCACAACCCCTGCAGGACGGACGAGGAAACCCCAACCTTCTTGCTCAGGCCCTGAGCAGGAGAACGCCGGAATGAATAAACACTCTCAGGTGAAGCAACAACAACCTCACGCTTGTTGCTCAATCAATCAATCAACCAATGAAATAATCAATATTCAACCAATCAATCAATTAAATAATCAATATTCAATCAATTAAATAATCAATATTCATTTTAATAGTATGGTAGTCAGACAAGCTTTTCACAGCAGACATTTTCCAGAGGGACCTGAAAACCCGCTTTGGGCCACTGCTGGAAAGCTGGAAAATGGGCTGTGGTTTCTCCATGCCCCATTAACAGGCAACTGACTGAGGCACTCCTTAAAACCACAAGTGAGCAAGACTCACTGAACACTTCTCGCAACTTATTTCTCTGTCTTGCTGTAGCTGGAAAGTACTGGCGTGACTGTGTGCGACAGAGGGACCCGGAGCCGCTGTACCTTAAAGATGTGTGCTTTGAGGATGTGGTGGCCCAGCTCGATGGTCTGCTGCCGGTTCAGCTTGCCGTCTTGCCGGGAGAACCAGAAGGCCAGGAGAGTGTGACCGCTCCTGTTGGGGGGAGGGAAAGAATGAGACACGCAGCCATGAGCTTCTGATCCAGAGCTTCTTCTGGAACAGTCTTCCTCAGATGCAGAGTACTGGCCTATACAGGCGTAACTTCACCCTCATTTCCCTCTGACACGATGCTGTAAGTGAGAGCTCCAGCTTTACCCCCATCCCCACAGATGTGGCTCCCTGTACACCAGGGGAGGGCAACCCCATGCTGGTGTATGCTTATGGTGTACGCCCCACGACAGCGCTGGTGTACGCTTCAACCAATTGGGGATAAATTTCCGATGGGAAGAGCTCCTGGGAGGAACCCGGCCAGAGAGGGGGAGCCCATCCTCCGCTGACCCTCCTGGTGTGAAGTAGCAGTAGAATGGATGTAATAGAAATGTAATAAGGGACCTATCACAGCAAATAATAATAATGATTGAGCTATGTTAATAGTGAAGAGCCAAACTAGACCCGCCTCCCCCAGGCTCTGCCTCCCCCAGACTCCACCTCCACCTGGCCCCGCCCCCCTCCCCTCACCTGGGGTCACACAGGAACTTGGTCTTCTCGCCCTCCTCCCTCCAGATGAGCCACTCGCGGAAGGAGGGGTGCACGAACATGCGCGTGCCGTCCCGCCGCTTCACCAGGAAGATGGACAGGTTGTCCAGCCGCTGCTGGAAGTCCTCCCAGTCCACGGCGCCCTGCACGGTGCCGGCGTTGATGGCCTGGAAGGCCTGCTCGTCCGTCAGCGGGTGCAGCGAGGCCACGGCCACGTTGAGCAGCGGCAGGGCGCGCTCGAAGGACGACTGCGTGGGGAAGCGCATGTTGCACTGCAGCAGGTAGACCTCGGCCAGGCTCACCGGCACCACCTTGTAGCTGGAGCTCTTGAGCACCAGGTAGCCCTTCTCGATGAGGTCGAAGGTCAGCTTGAGGTACAGGTAGGAGCCCTGGCTCAGCGCCTTCAGGTGGGCGCTCAGCTTGCCGAAAGAGGCGTTGTCCATCTTGCCGTTGAGCGAGATGTTGTTCTGGATCTCGGGGCTGCTGTGGATGCGGTGGAGGATGTAGCCCTGGAGGTCCTGCTCGATCGACTCGTTCTCCTCCAGCCGATCCAGCGAGACGCGGTGGAAGGGGAGGAGCTTGGTGATCTCCTGTGCGGGGCGAGGGGGGAGGGGTTGGAGGAGAAAGGGAGGAGACAGTAGGTATGGGAGAAACAGAGAAGGTAGATGAAGACAAAAAGAGAAAGAAGAAGAGATCATTACATCTACACAACATAAGATCTGCACAAGCAAAAAAAAAAGGCTTTGGAATGCATATGCAGTGAATGTACCACAGATATCATAGATACTACAGACCAACAGAGTCAATCAAACACACTGGAGTAGGAGGTACTATAGTGTTCAGATAAGTCTGTGTGTATTACATTACATATAAATTACATCAATTAAGCAGAAGCTCTTATCAAAAGCTACTACATCCACTCAAATTTTAAGAGCAGGGTGACTCTCTTGATTCTGAGCCAGAGTAGGCCCACTCCCTTGATTCCGAGCCTGTGTAGACCCGCCCCCTTGATTCCGAGTCTGTGTACACCCACCTCCTCACTTGCACGCACCTGCAGAGAGCTCCGCACGGTCACCACCAGCTTCAGCCAGGGAGGGAACCTGCTGATGGTCTTGTTCAGGAAGGAGACTATCGTATCCCCGTAGTCAGGTTTGTGGAACTCCGCTTCGTTCAGCCCGTCGATGAGGATGATGAGGTCTTCGTCGGTGGTGATCTTCCTCTCTGAAAGGCACAGAGGGTTCCATCGTGTTCACGGAGAAACTGAACAACATTCTCCCCACATACAACAGACAGTACGAACACAAGGTGCATTGTTACCACCAGCAGAACAGAAACTCAACATAAAATACTAAAAAGATTTTTTTCCAAATCAGAGAGAACGAGAGAGAGAGAGAGAGAGAGAGAGAGAGAGTGAGAGAGAGAGAGAGAGAAAGAGAGAGAGAGAGACCACAGACGTTATCAGGAGTGGTGACTAAGTCTGCTTGCTCTCTGCCAAGACCAGCCTATGAGCAAGCTCTTAATATTCAGATACTCGAGTGGGACGATGCGTCCATTAGATTAAACACAGCTTCCAAGAGCGAAACACAGCTGGGGTAACCCAGCGGAGGGTTCGGGGGGCGCGCCCTGACCTTTGTAGAGGGTGTCCAGGGGCTCCAGCACCCCTCTCCTGAAGGAGGCCAGGGGGTCCTGCACGCAGGAGCGCAGACTGAGCATGCTCTGGAGGTGCGGCTCCCTCAGCAGCTGCTCCCTGTAGGCCAGGAGCTGTGGCGATCGGCAGAGCAGCGCCGCCACGTTGTGCACAAACTCCGGCACCAGGCAGGTGTACGCGTTGTCCGCCTGGCAGTAGTGGTACGCCACCACCTGGGGGCGACAGAGAGGCGGTGACAAAAGACTGTACAGCAGTGGTGCCCAACTTCGACCCTAACAAAGCACACTTCATGTTGAGCTGCTAATTAGCACAATCAGGTGAGCCAGATTAGGGTTGAAATGAAAGCCTACAGGATGGTAGATCTCCAGGGACAGGATTGGGAAGCCCTGCAGTAGAGGATATACAGCAGGAATGTCCCATCTTATCTGTGCTGTATAAGTGCAGGTTTTTGTTTTAGCCCAGCATGAAGACACCTGATTCTACTTATCAAGGTCTTGATTAGTTCAGTAGTTAAATCACACCCACATCACCCCTTTTCCGATAAGACTGGACACCCCTTGTGCACAGAGTACCTTCATGGGTATATAATAACAGAAATAACTAACCCCCAACCCACCTGCTCTTTGAAATTGAGGGAAGATACAATGTGAAAAGAATAAATACATAAATAAATTGAAGGCGCTCAGTAAAGGTTGCAGTTAAAAAATTCAAAGCAGAGCTAGAACATGTTGAAAGCGAAGGCATTTTGGCTGAAAATGAGACCAGATACACAAACTGGCTAATTACAGCTTCAGCGAGAGGGAAACTGGTGCTGTTATCTGTATAACAGTATTATCTGCACTGTTGGAATGAAGAGAGACAAATTTCAGTAAAACAGACAATAAAGGACTATTTAATTCAATTTAATCTAATCATCTGTGACATCTGTGAATAGTTAAAATGTTATGAAATGGATGCACACATATATATATATATTGTTGTGGTTCCACTGTACAGTCATTAGGTACAAGACGTACAGTCCACGGTACAAGACGATAATTATTGAACTGTGCCATTACAACTGTTTTAGTAAAATCAGAACAGGGGATGTAAGAATCGATGGCTGTCGTGCCAGAGGTAAAGCATAAGCAGTGCTCTGAATGAGGGGATCTGAGACTGACTGCTGGGAGCGGAACTGGGGAAGGTAAAAAGGCTAAAGAGAGAACAGCGGGGCTAATGGGTATGAAGCGAGAGGCGAACGCATCGCCGGCTCGGACACGGTGGGTGATGATATTTAAATGTCACACTGAGCGTGCAGAAACAGCGCGTTTTCCGATGGGAAAAACAGACGCGTATTAGAATGCTAATTTTCAAATGCCTTGAGACAGACAGCTAAAACAAGACGGGGAGAGTAGTAAAAAAAAAGTTATTTATGAGTTGTACTAACAAGATCTAATCGCTTGGGTTGGAAATTGCTTTCTGGAGTTATAAATATTTCATTAACATTTCTGAGCGGTTTCTTTTGCACATTCTCCGGGGTATCTGCACAATGAGGCGGTGAGGAGCAGAGACACATGGGCACGGTGGAGTGTGAGGGAAAAAGGGCTGAGGGTACAGGGTTTTTAAGAGGATCTTTACGAGGAAGAAAAGTATGTCTCTGTTCACAATGTATTCGGTCTCAGCATCCGCAGGCTTGGGACTGAGAACTTGTGGCAGTGATGATGTCACAATGTGGCAAAACGAGATCAAATCAGCTGGATTCCACAAGTGGACAGCCACAATGTGATGACGTCACAATGGGGCATAAGTAGACAGGCATGGAATAATCAGAGCCATATCTACAGCACTAGGAATAATGTACCAGCAGTGATGATGTCACAATGGGGCATAACAAGAAAGGCAGAGAGAATACTGTACCTGAGACACTAGCAGTAATAATGTCACAATGGGGAATACTGTACTTGAAACACCAGCAGCGATGGCATCGCAATGAGGTATAAGCAGAAAGGCAGGGGGAGTACTGTACCTGAGAAGCTAGTCTTCTCATAGCCTCCTCCTGCCGCCGGCGCATCTCTGGTGTACCAGGACAGCTCCCCCCACCCAAGGTGCCATGGGAGGGCTGGGGCTGGCTGAGGGGCAGGCCCTCTGTGTCTAAAGGAAGAGCAAAAACACATCATGGGTACAGACACACAGCATAGTTGAGCACACTAAAACTCACACATGCATGCACATATATATACGCACACATGCACACACACACGCAGACACACACACACACACACCTAGGCACACGCGCGCACACACACATACTCACTCACACACACACACACACACACTTCAATCACATCAAAACCAGCCAATTAAGCTAAAGAATGCACGATACAATCACAACCACTCAAAGGACTTACATCATCTTTCAACAGATATCTAAGATTTCTGATTCTGGGGTCCATACAATCAAGCAAATCACACACAGATGTGTCCACCCAACGAAACACATGCAGTATTCATTAAGAACGCCGCAGATGGAAGAGCTTTTTCTCGAGGCCTGAAATAAGTCAGCAGAAGGGTAACCCGTGCGCCCAGTCGCGAGCGGTGCGTTGCTCACGTTTGGGCGAGGCGTGGGGGCTGTCCGAGGCGATCTGGCGCATGCGGGTGCCGTGGCAGCTGAGCGCCACCAGGCGGGAGACGATGGCGGTCTTGCCGTAGCCGATGTTGCCCACCACCACCACGCCGCGGTTGGAGCCGGGGTCGGGGCTGCGCAGCTGGCCGTCGATCTCCTGGAAGAGCCAGTTGCGGCCGATGAAGACCGAGTCCACGGTGATGCTGGGTACCTCGAACAGCAGCGGCTTCAGCGAGATGTCCGGGGGCCGGTACGGGGCGAAGCGCACTGCGGTACGGGAGGGCAGGAGGGTCACAAAACCTCAACAAACAAACAAATCCACAAATGTGGATTTACCCCGAGGACAATAATGCATATGTTACGCGCAATGTGAGAAACGGGTCATTTTGTAAAGTAACCGGACATTTTGTAGACTAACCAGTGATGCGGTCATTCTCACACTGACTGCAACACTCATACTAAATGTATGCACAAAAAATCCTCTGTTCAATGACTGCTATTTTTTATTAATGCCAATGTTTTTATTGTAAAAACATTGTTTTTTTGGAGCTGTGATACAGCTAAAAAAACTGAGTCTTAGGCTGTCGGCTTTCTACGCTACATGGTTAATATTTAATATGACCAACCACATTACAGTCATAAACCTTTGATACTTTACAATGTAGACAAATAAGATAGAGACAGTTATTACACTTTCTGTCAACGGTGACTGACCAAATTCCCCATTCCACCTCATGACCAGAGAAACAGAACTCAATCCACTATTTTCTTGGGTGTAAAATAAAAAAAATTATTAAAAAAAAAACAAAAAACAATCACTCCAGTATAGATACATGCAATTTCACATTTTAAATGAGTTGTTCCTTTATTTTATTATCATTTCTGTAGCCACCATTGTTATAGCAAATTAAGGCCATATTGATTTTTGTTTTTTTTCATTTGCTATATGTGGAATAGGGTTGACAATTATAAATACACATATACAAACAAACACACACACACACACACACACACACATATATATGTAATACATATATGCAAGTCCTGGACTCTTGCTTCGAGCTGACAGACTGCACTTTAATATGCGAGACGTGTTAGCATGTATGGCGCTCTCCTCTGCCCTGGGGTTCAGTCAAAACTCAAGATAATACTGGGGCATCTAAACCCTGCTTACAGGACATTCTCACCTGACGGACTGGGCTGGGAGGAATTTTCCTTTGCCAAGAGGGGGCGCTGTTCTTCAGCGAGCGAACTAGAGTGGAAACGGTGAGGTGCTAGACCTCTAGACCGTGGTCACCTGCTTTCATTAAGCCAAATCATTAACCCAGTTACTGTGTTTGCCTCCGGACGGGGAATCTAATGACACTCCAGGATCAAGATTAGCCACCACTGAGCTAAACAACATACAGTATATGGTGTCTGCGTGCTGAAACTGAAATATAAACTCTGACAGGACAAACCCCTGTGCGATTAAACTGCCAACACAGCTATGTGCATGGACTGCATCTGCTTACAGATAGGGACTGAGATCTAGAACAGGGGTCCCTGCCCTGTTACTGGAGTGACAGGGGAAATCACAAAACCAGAAGACCCCGTCGCACTCCAGCACCGGGATCTAGAATATGCTTTAGAACAGTGGCAACCAACCCTGTTCCTGGAGATCTACCATCCTGCAGGGTTTCATTTCAACTCTACTTTGGCACACCTGCCTCCAGTAACTAGCAGCTCAGCAAGCTCTTTAGCTGTTGAATGTGTGCTTTGTAAGGACAGTGAAAACCTACAGGACAGTAGATCTCTTGCTGTTGGATGAGGTGTGTGTTGTTAGAGTTGGAGTGAAAACCTACAGGACTCCAGGAACAGGGTTGGCTACCACCGCTTGTGAAAGGTGCACGGGACCTAGAACCTTACTCTGGGGGGTGAGCGCTAGGTTAGAGTGAGGCATGATGGGATAGGGGGATTTGGGAAATGTGGCACAAGCAGAGGAACTTACTTGACTGGGACTGCCAGGCATGGGTGCTAGGGGAAGCTGGGACAGACAGGACACACAAGCAAGAGGACAGAGAGAGAGAGAGAGAGAGAGAGAGAGAGGGTGAGCAAGCCGAGTGGGACAGAGCAGCCGGTGACATTATCACGGCTGGGCGGAGCTAGAGGAAGCAGGAAGCAGGAAGCGTGCTGTGGGAGGACCTGTATCTTGTGCCTGCAACCTTCCCCTCCCCTTTGTACCACAGAAATAAAGCACACTAGGTTTTGGTTAACGAGTGGTCGCCTACGATCCTCCTACTCTCTTCCAGTACAAAGTGTGCATTTATTTCTAGAAGGTAACGTACTTCTACATCCGTTGGTTCAGAAATGGCAGCGCAGCCCCTGCCATCTGCAGCGGAAAATTACGGCGATAATAAAACGGGCGACGAAGAGGGTGGAGCGCTACCCAGAATCCTCTGGGGTGCAGAACTGGCTGTGACACGCGCGACTGCTGCACGCTTCAAGACAAACGGCTTCAAGGACAGTGGGCTTCTAGCGCTGCAGATTCAGACAGTCTCTCTGACAGCATCCCCTACCAGCCACATAAATCTCCACACCGCTGCGCCTCCTGCACACATGTACTGGAAGAGCAGTGGGAGAAGCCTTCTACTTCTCAGCTATGGCCCCCCAACCCTAGTGCTGGGCAGCCACAGGACTTTTACTGGTCCTCAAAACCTAGCTGATAGTTTAGTCTGGGCTTTTCAACGAGGGGTGGGGGTTAGGGTCAGGTACTGTATGGGGGGTCCGTGATCACACTCTCAAACCTCAATCTTTATAAAACATACAAATACAACCGTTTTTAGCTTATGATGGGGGTCCCACAAATGCCTTTGAACAAATCAATAAATAAATCAATAAATAAAAAAGACCTTGTGGCTCTCAGGACCAGGGTGGGGGACCCATTGCTCCAAGAGGTGGGGCCTTTATTCTGAGGGGGCGGGGCCTTACCTCTGAGGTCCTGCCCGGAGCGTCCGGCCCCCGCGGTCTGCCGGGGCATCCGGAGGGAGGTGCGCAGCGGGGCGTGTCTCTGCTCATCCAGGTATGCCAGGTCCTCCAGGTGAGCCGAGCTGGTGGCTGCCATGACAACGAGAGGCGGAGCCAAAGGGTGAGAATGGAGAGGAGACAGAGAGAGAGAGAGAGGGAGGGAGGGAGGAAGATAGCAGCACAGGTAGAAAGAGGAAAAGTAGAAAGGGGCAGGGACGTTATAAGAGCAAGAGAAGAGAGGGATTTGGAAGAGAGGTAAGAGCTGAGAAAGAGGAGAGCAGAGTAAGAGTGAGGGGCGGGGCAGGGTATACTTCTGAACTCAGTTCTGTGTGTGTGCGTTTGTGTGTGTGTGTGTGTGTGTGTGTGTACACCTCTGTACCTGCGGGCACTCGTCTGCGTGGATGTGTTTGCGTGAGTGAAGAACAACGGGGGTTAACAGCACGCCCTCCAGACCGCCAAAGACTCATGCGCGTTTCTGACGTCAGCAAAAGCCAGGTGCTGGCGGTGCTGGGGGGGGGGGGGGAGAACCATGTGAGAGACAGAAAAAGTGAGTGATACTGAGAAAGAGAAAGATGAGTGAAAGAGGGAAGGTGAGAGAGTGGGAGAGACACTGACACAGAGTTATGCTGGTGAGTTGGGAGGCTCTATCCGGAAGCTTCCGCCTCCTTCCTCTCCCCTCTCACGCCGTTATGTGTGAAATGCTGAAAGTGTGTAGTGGCCACTGCATGGCGGTATTACCGCTAACCAGGACATTTACACACAGCTCTGAAAGAACAAGTAATCCCCCTTTCATTTCTTAAAGCCTGTTCAAATCAAACGTAGGAGAGCAGGTAAAAGAGAGAGCGAGACAGAGAAAGAGAGTGAGGGGGAGGGAGAGAGAGACAGAGGGAGAGACGCACCTTCCCTATAATGCACTGTTAGAGTAAAGACCTGCTGTCAGGAGTTTGTCAAGCAGAGGATTATGGGTATAAATTCTCTCGCGCTCGAATGGATAAACTCACAAAGCCTGGAGGTACCCAGAACCCCTCTCACTTCCATCATCCATCTTCCATCATAACGCACAGCCCCCCCCGTTGGAAGGGTTAACGTTCCCAAATCCCCCTCCTCCTTTAACTCCTTCATCAAGCCCCCCCAACCCAACACACACACACACACACACACGGGTTGGCTCTTCCCGCACTTCAAAGTTTGCCTGCTGCCACTCAGTCACGGGATCGGAGTGGTTAAGGCCAGGTGCTTTCATGTTCTCTGCTGTTCAGGCCCTGTCAATCCACACCTAGATTTATTCTCCTCCTGCACTCAGTCTCTGTCTCTCCGTCTCTATCCATCTCCCAGCAGCCTCTGACATTTCCATAAGCAGCTCTAAGCCTCTAAGGCCTCCTCTCTGTCTCTCTCAGGTGACTTGGGTTGCTCAGGCCGCTTCTGAAGGAGAAATGTGCGGATTCCCTGGTTTTGGACGGGAAAAAATTCTGTATTTCACAGTTCTGTTCAAGAGGCACAGGAGCGAGGAGGACGAGAGGATATTGAGCCAGCATACAGGATCCAAAAACGGCAGCGCTCTTATCAATGAGCAACTGCCTGGTATGCGTTTTTTTTTGTTGGCTTTTACGTTCATTAGAAACACATGCAGGTGGACGTGTTGTGAAGGCACTGAACCACTTACTCTAGTCTGGAGGAATTTCATCTATTTGTGTAACTGACTTATCATCTGCACCCGAGGGCTCAGGGCCCGGGAGTGAGCTGAACAGACGGCGCAGCCTCAGGGGCTCAGGGGACAGTTGGCATGCCCCTGATCATGATGCCCTGATCTCCTACCTTAATCTGAGCGCTTATGCTGAGAAAAACTGCTGCTGAACATCGTTGCTGTCCGAAAAGCAGCCACAGGTCACCCGCGCAAGACAAAAATAGAAGCTGATAGAAGTTTCTCTTTCCACGTCTTTACATGTAGAAAGAGCCAAGTTAAGTTTGTTATTCTAAGAGGACGCTGCTGCTAAAATTAGATATGGCTGGGATACAGTATACAGGCACATTCATACAGAATCAGAGGTTGTCAACAAGCACAGGTTATGTACAATAGATGTGAGACTACATGGTATGTGTAATATGTACTATAGACTGTGAATGTACTTTATATGGTAACGTTTAGCATATTGTAGTACAGTTTTTAGATTTCATAGTTCACTGTTGGTTTGCGGTTGTGAGCAAATTGAGCTCAAAATCTACTGGAGGGTGTGGGGGGGGGTGGTTATTGTTTTCCTCTGAGAACTTACCTGTCTCTCACCTGCACACACCTCTCTCCCTCTCTCTCATACTCTCACTCACTCACTCACTCGCCTCCTGCCTGCTAAACACTAAAACACACGGTAGCTCTGACTCCCTGAACAACGGCACAATCACTGCACACAGTGACAGGTACTGCGGATTATATGGCTGACAGTCTGCACTCCACAGCCATCATCACTGCAAAAATGTGCCAGTGAGGTTTGAGATGGGCGGGACCTGCTGCCACTGCTCTCCCCTGTATTACTAAAACAGACTCAGCTAATCGCAGCTTTACACATGATTATGAAGCACTGCCTTGCTAACAATGTTCTGTCATTTGAACAGTCAGCATAGGAGTCCATTCAGGACAGCAGCAGTGCACTACAGTGGCATTATAATGTGTTACAATGGCACTATAACAAGCTATAGTGGCCTTATAATGTGCTACATTGGCGTTATAATGTGCTACGGTGGCATTATAATATGCTACATTGGCTAAAGTGGCATTATAATGTGCTATAATGGCATTACAATGGGAACAGATGATGTATAGGCAGAGATTATAAATGGGCCTCTATGCATTGCTGGTGATGCTGCATTTTTGTAGTTCTGAGAGTAACACCGATGCTCTCCGCTACTTTATGTCACTCTGGATAAGAGTGTCTGCCAAATGATCACAGTGTAATCTAATGAGTTATGGGGGTGGAGCTGGTGGAGGTGGAGTCTCACCTGTCACAAAGTTGGGGTGGGGCAAGAGGCAGTGGCGCGGAGTTAGAAGCTATGGCGAGGTGGCGGAGGGGGAGGAGTCTCACCTGCCACAGAGTTGGGGCGGGGCATGAGGTAGAGGGGCGGAGATAGGAGCTATGGGGAGGTGGAGGTAGGGGGGGGGAGTCTCACCTGCCACGGAGTTGGGGCGGGGCATGAGGTAGAGGGGGATGGAGTGTACGGAGTGGGAGGACATGGTGTCCAGGTTCCTCTCGGGGATCTTGTTGAGGCTGTAGGTGGAGGCGGTCATGTTCTCGTCCACACGGTACAGGTAGGAGTCCACGCCCAACTTCTGCGACTGCCACAGCTTCAGGTTCCCGCGCGAGCCCTCGCCGTGCTTGCCCCCCCGCTCCACGTTCTCCGAATAGCTGGTCAGTGTGGCTGAGGAGCGACAGCGCAGGCTAGAGCGGTCACGTGTGCAAATTCACCCAATCACCACTCACCATTATTCACACTGAATCAACACTGAAGTTTAGTTACCTCATAAACAAATTACATTACATTTACAGACTACCTGAAACTAGTGCCATCATTAGCGCATAAATATATGAAAATGAAAAGCTCGACTTTGTCATTTAGCAATGGGGAATTCCAATATTAATTAAACCTTTGAGATTTAAGATCACCAATATGAGATTAGAATGTTCTTAAATGAACGTTCTAATACTGACATAACAATCACTACTGGTAACTGAAAACAATGGAGTTCTACTTAGAATTTAAAAAAAAAACACTCTTTGAAACACTGTTTGAAAGCGGTTGCCATCGGTCGGCAAATGTGCCTATGGCGGTTGTGTGATGGACATTTGGGTCACGGCAGCAATCGCTTGGCATTCAGCAGCCTCACCGATGATGCCGCTGTCCCTGCTCTCCAGGGTGGAGGTGGGGCTGGTGACGGAGCCGTAGGTGCAGTCCTTGCTCCCAGGGTTCCCCGGGGGGGCAGAGGGCAGGGTGGAGCAGGGGCTCCCGGCGGGTGGGGAGGCGGTGCTGCTGGTCAGGGTGGAGCACGGGCTGATCCTCTGGGTCCCCGACAGGCCCTGTCACGTGGAGGAAACCCCACGGTCAGGAAAAGGGGACGTGCTAACCGACGTAGCACTGCAAGTACTGCTACAGTCAAAAGTCAAGAGTACTCTTACGCAATGCGTCACAATAAGAGTTCTGTTGCCAAATCTGTGAGTACTGACACATAATGCATAACAACAGGAGAACTGTTACATAACAACATACTGTATACAACCAAGTACACTACAGTGATGTTACTTAACATGTCACAAGAAGAGCACTGTGATATCATAAAAGAAAGAACACTGACATCAGTACGTTATGGCAAGGGCACAGAAAGCAGCAGTGTTTTACAGAATAAGAGCTCACTATGCAGCAGTGTTTTACAGAATGAGAGCTCACTATGCAGCAGCAAGGCCTCGCCTCCCTGAAAAACACTGTACTGCTGCTGGAGAGCAACAGCTCCACTATTCACTACTGTGCACTGCTCTGCCAAGTGACTGTAACGTATGTAATGTAAAGAATGTAATGTAGTACCGCGTTCATTACACTCATCTCATTGCCTCAGAAGCGGTTTTGGGTTTTTCCCTGGTTCGTCTGACACACAGTGCGTTTGGTTCCTCTGTCCGTCCGTAGCACGCGCTTCACACGCTGGCGTGATTGACAGCTGACCTCCCGCTCTGTAGGGTGTTGTGCGTTCACAGCGGCTGACGCCTGAAGGCCTGTGTACCTGAGTGTGACTCCTGGGCGCTGGGCTGGTGAGAGAGCTGCTGACCTGGCACAGATTAATATCAATAAGGCGCGTCCAGCTTCCCCCCCCCGGAGGATCCCTCTCCATCGGCAAGCCCACACCGCCCCGCGACGGTGCCGCCGTTACCACGGTCACGGTCGGCCGGCAACGCCTCCCCGACGAGCCGCCGTCACACCTCTTGTAATGAATTGTTTTGTTAAAACCCGGGATCCGGATTAATGCCAGCAGGAACATGCATTCTGCTCCAGGCACTGTATGTACATCTTGATTGCTGATCTAGGCATGATTGTTTTTCCTCCTGTAAGCTTAAGTGCAGAAATAGCGTTGCTATTATCCGTCTAATGGACAGTAAAGATTTATATTGCGTCCCAAAGTGGTCTGACTGTGAGTCATAATGCTGCTCACATTCACTAGCAAGGACTCCTCTGGACAAAGAAAATGTGAAGAGGCTCAGCAGAGCTGTGTGTGGGAGGAAGGTTCTGCAGAACCTCAGGTGTGATCAGAGACCCTGAGCACGCCAGAGCGCTGTAAGCTATGTCCATCGAACGCTAAGTCGTTATTCGGCACGCCTTCTCACCGACCGTAGCGCCGCGCTGAAAATTCCCGTCACGGTTTGTTTTTCAAGATCTGGAGCGACCGGGGGGGAACAAAACACACTAAGGCTCTGTCTCAGGACCATACCCCTGCCCCTCCCCCCTCCCGCTCCTGGAACAGGATACACCCTACACTGCAGCCCGTCACGGCAGCGGGCAGGGGGCACCTTCTCCAAACGGGCGGTCACGTGACCTGGGTGCTGAAGCGCCGGTTGGTTAACTTCTCCCTCCCGTGACAGGGCCCTAATGCGCACAGCTGACAGCTGCTGGTGAAGCAGAGGGCTCGGCCGGCTGTTTCCGACGCAGTAAACGGTAACGATTCATGGAGAACGCTGCCCGGGGGGACCGGCGTGGTGATGGAAGGCCTCGGAGCGCGAGGGACGACCCTGCCCCCTCCCTGCTTCAGAAAATGATCCCAGCGACCTCCGGGGTCAAACCCAAATTCAATCTCACCGCGCGAAGCAGGCCTTCCAGAGCTGGGTACAGCACACAGGATGCAGACAGCAAGGGCTTAAGCTTGCGAAGTGAGACTGGGCACATTCAAGAGATGCCAGAGCTAATAAATCCACTGTTGAAGGATGCTGCAGTACAGCAGGCTGCTGCTGGATGAGAGGTATGTGGACGGCTACAGATAACAGCAGCAGGACAGAGCCGCTCGTGTCTGGAGCGAGGGAGCGGCTTCCCCGTGTCTCCGGGTCCCTGTGACGCTGCGCAGACAGGCCGATCCGATTCGCTCCAGGTGGTGTTTCAGCGGGTCGTCCCTCAGGCGTCAGCGCGGGGTCGAGCGCTCTCTGACCGCGCGTCTCTGAGAGGGTCGCAGCGAGGTGCTCGCCCCCCCAGAGTGGGTCCGTCCCGGAGGCTGGAGGGGAACACGTGCGCGCTTCATCTGCGCTGATCCTCCCGACGGTCCCCAGGGCGGCTCTCAGTCTCCCGGGTTAAACCCCCTGCTTCTCCTCTAATGAGTCAAAGCTGGCGAGGGAATTCCACCCTGCGGCCCGCTGTTTTCACTCTCCGTCTCGGAGTGCACTCGGGACAGGTACTGCCGCAGTCAAACACGCCGTGCTGTGGGCAGGCGCTGTCCAAGATTTGGTGAGAGTGAGGGAGCTTTATAAAACGGCAGCTATTCTGTAGTCAGTGAGGGGTTTCGGGACTGACTCTCATTACTGGAGGAAGTTAGCTGAGTGTGCCATGATGCCAGAATTAGGGGCGATATGAGGGAGATCTTCCTGTTCTAGGGTTTCAAATCCTGCAATTCAGTCCTCCGGCAGCAAGATGTCACTACTGCCTCCTCGTGTAGCCAGTTTCTGTTCCATCGTAAACAAAACTTTCACTTATTTACCTGAGTGAGCTCATTAGCCAACTTCAGTCTTAGCGACTGGGTTTTAAAACCTGTAAATCAGCTCTCTAGCAGCAAGATGGTGCTACTGCCTCCTAATGAAGCCACCTGTTGAGCCATCCTAAAAACAATACTTTTTGGAGATCATTTGTTTCCTGAATGGTTTTCGTTAGCCTACCGCTAGCCGTAATGGCTCTGTGTGTGTGGAGGGGGAAGCTCACCTGGCTGTCGTCCTGCTCCTCCATGCTGTACTGAGCTCCCGCCGGCCCCTCGCTCACTTTCTCGCCCAGCAGGAAGCCCAGCCGCGTCATCAGGGTGTTGGCCGCCTCGTCCACCGACGGAGGGGGCCCCAGCTCCGGGTTCGCCTCCCCTGGGGAGAGAGGGAGACGGCACGGCCGAGTCACAATGAGAGGCCAGAGCCAATCAATCAAGTCCATTAAACGATGACGTGTACGCTGCTACACAACGCAGACTGGGCTCGTTCTGCAGCCTTAAGTCCAGTCCAAGCTTTCTGTAGAAAAAGAATGAGTAAGAAACTAAAAAGAAGAGTACAAGTATATGTGTGTGTGTGTGTGTGTGAGCGTGTCTGAGTCTGTGTGCGTGCATGCTTGTGTGTGTGTGTGTGGGTGTGTGTGTGTGCGTGCATGCTTGTGTGTGTGTGTGTCTTGGTTGTTTGTAGGGTCTTTAGGCGTTGTTCTTAGGGCAGGTCATTGGTGTTAAGGTTGAACCACAGCCGATTGCATTCAGCTCATCAAGCACACCAATATAAACGCTCTTCCTGTCTCTGCATTCATTGTAGAACACCAGTGGCGAATGCATTAAGCTGCATTAAGACATCCCAGCCGTGGCTAACGTGAGAGTGTAGCGCCTACAGTTCTCTAGAAACACCCAGGGCATCCATATTCACAGCAGACCGCCATTTCTAATCCATCACACCCTCAACGGAGGTGAGCTCAGGTTCCTCTACACCCGCATTATTCCACATGACGCCACTTCTGAATCATACGACAACCCCAGGCTCAGGCTCCATACACTGTTATTCTCTGAGCCCGACAGAGAAGCACAGGCCTGCGCTCAGTCAACATTTGTCCTAAATGTTGACGGGCAAATAAACTTCCACAGCAATTCATCAGCGCTAATTGAAGGTCCGCTGCATTAGCACCTGTCACACGGGGGTGAACAGACCGGCAGTTGGCCTCTTATGGACCAGAACGCACACAAAATCCCGCCAATGAAACAGAATATAGAAGAGGAATGTGGACATACGGAATGGAACAGAACATAAATGAACGTTATTAATCCCCATTATGGAAATTTGATTGGCACCTGAAGCAGACGTTTTGTAATCATCCGCACAATCTCACTACAAACAGGCAAATTTGCAGTGCGGCAAATACACATGCAGAACAATAAAAATGTAAAATATTTTTATGTATAAATAAATAATTAAATGGATAAATAGAAGCAGTGGATATTGAGTAATGCTCAGAATACACACAGTACATTCTGAAGAGCAACAGGACTGGCTGGAGGTGGATTTCAGCATCACTCTCGTCAGCTCTAACCAAAAACCCCCACAGCGAAAAACGCAGGCGTAATAACCTTCCCCAAAATAGAGCCGTGATAACTCGGGAACAAGTTGACACTGTCAACCGCCGCTGCCAGTTCCCAAGAGCAGAACTGACACATACAGGCAGCTTTTTTTAAACAAGCCAATAACGGTTACAAAAACCCTCAAAAACTTCCATTGTGAATATCCTTTAATTATGCAGCATTGTGTTGAACTAGTAATTACACAATGAACACATTTAGCTACTAAATTCTATACTGAGATTCTGACAGTTTTAAGTCAAATTTCGGTAAATATAGGCATACGAAACTGGCATCTAGCAACAGCCAGGATCAGATCCAGACCTGCCACTTCCTGTCCTGAGGGGAGACTGCTGGGGAAAAAAAAGCAGGAAGCGAAATAAGGATACGGCCATCTGCCGCCTTACAACCAAACCTGTCCCCGTGCCTGTGCCCTTTGACCCCTGCTCAACAAAGCACCGGATCTGCAGAATAACTGCCTTTCAAGCCCAAGGTAGCACATTAGCGCTCAAAGGCAAATTAGCTGTAGGGTAACGAGTGGAGGGGGGGGGGGGGGACGGTTTGTAACCAGAGCAATTGGCGGATGAACAGAAAGAGAGAAAGGAGAAGGGGGCCAGGGGCAGCTGGTACCCCACAGCTCCATCGATGGCAGCCGACCAGGTGGAGCGGGTTAGCGTTCGCGGCGCTAACAAGCTGGGCGCAGGCCCGCGTGGCCTCAGGGCCTGGAATCGAGGATGGGGGCGGGGGGTGGGGCGGGGGATGGGGGTGTTTTGTCAGACTGCTGCTTCAGCCAGTTTTCATGAGCTATATTCATAATAGACTGGCACTCAACCTTTTCCAATTAAGATGAAGCTACATTCATGCTACCTTCTTTGATGAAATTGCACTATGTGCTAATGGCAGTCTTACGGAACATCCCTGAAACTAAAAGACCACCATGAGTCCATTAGAGGGGATCTATCAGTCAGACCCTCTTTATTCAACCTGTTTCCAGCCAGCCTGAAATCGAAATGGTGAGGGCTCGACATGGACACACACACACGCAGTACGCATACACGCACGCACATATGCACGAGCACACACACGCACGCACACACACACACACACTCACACCAACAAATATCCAAAATCCTCGGTGGGTAAGCAGCTCTGACCGTACACAGCGCGGTGTTCGTTATCCTCCCGGTTCCGTCCGGTTCGCGCGCACCCAATGACTGTGCGTCACAGAGAGTCAAATGGATGCCACTGCCGCGGTGATGGCTTCCTTCGGCGGGCAGACGGCACGGCGAGCGATGAGCATGTTAGTACTCATTAGTCAGCCGCTCCGGTAGGGACACGCCGATGCTATCAGTGCTGGAATGGACACCTTCCTTCTGGAATGGCTGCCAACCGTTTGTACTGTCACTCAGTGGGGAACACAAAGTGTGTGTGCGTGTGTGTGCGTGTGTGTGTGTGTGTGTGTACATATGCATCTGCGCATGTGTGTGTGCGTGTGAGTGTCTGTGTGTGGTGTGTATAGGAAGCCTGAGTGTGTATAGATGTGTGTGTTTATGGGAGCAGAGGGGAAACACACACACACACACACACACACACATGTAATTTGCGATGTGGGCGGCGGGTGTCTAAGGCACTGAGAAGAAAGCTTATGCAAATGCAGCCCCAAGGCACTCAGAATCCGATATAATGCTCAGTTTTAGGTATAATCCTGCTGCGGGCAAGGCAGAACTGCCCCATGCTACACATTCACAGACATCAATCCCAAAGAAACACAAGCTACCTTCTGCTACTGGAGACACTGCTGAAGAGTCAGTCAGACAATGTAAAATAAATGCACAAACAAACAAAAACATACATAGTGAGGCAAAAGACCAGCATCCACACAAGAGCTTGATTAAGTGCTGTGTACTGCTCATTTTACAATGAGCTACTACAAATCCCAGCACTG
Source organism: Anguilla rostrata (assembly GCF_018555375.3). Taxonomy (NCBI): domain Eukaryota; kingdom Metazoa; phylum Chordata; class Actinopteri; order Anguilliformes; family Anguillidae; genus Anguilla; species Anguilla rostrata. The sequence continues at coordinate 7,872,762 of NC_057949.1, forward strand.
AACTCAGCAGCTCAAGGGTTCAGTCTTTTAAACCATGGAAACATTGTGATGTCCACAGATATTTTCAGGGAGATTAAGCAAGCAGTTCTACCCAGCTCCATTAGCAGGGATTTTCATTTTTTATTTTTATTTTTAGCAGGGATTTTAATGGAACACACACACACACACTATCACTCACCAATATCCACACATTCATTCCTTTTAACAGTGAGAGCCAAACTCAGGCAGCAAAGTGTGTTACTGCCCAGTGAAATTCAATCAGCACAAAATGGCTTTCGCCACAGCTAACATCTGGTAACACTACAGTTTTCCGATAATGACCGGAGATGAACAGTCCTGCAGTAGCAGGTCAATGGCAGTTTGTAGATGCTGTCTTTAACCGAACAGCACAGACCCATAAACAGCTCCTCCATTTTCATCTGGTATATAAGAAAACAATGCACTGACACAAGACTGAAACCACCACAGTTTTGTCCAACTCAATTAACAATGAATCACTTTCTCACTCCGGCCTATGTTCCAAAAACGCTTCTCCTTAACTCTGAATCAAAAGTCAATGCAAATGTTAATTACCATCTTCGCAAGAGACAGTTTGGCGAGTTCAGTGATGGCAAAAATGAACTTGCCAAACTGTCTTTCCAAACTTATTAAGTGAATATTAATGTCAAGGTATACTTATCGAATCCAGGCCTCTGCTTTAATGGGAAACCTTTTTTAAATACATTCTTTAATCAGGTAGAACAAGTGGGAATTAGACTCTTCTGCAGAGGTAAGCTGGGGAATCAGTGTGGGCGGGGCTTAAAGGAATCGCGCTGCCAGTCAGACGCAAGGGGACGATCGGGTGGCCGGACGCAGACGGCGACTCTGCGGGCATGTGACGAAGGCGGGCGGCTTACGAGAGGAACGGCAGCCACGCGCGCCGCAGGCAGAGCCAGGCCGAGCGCGCCCACGCTCCCACCTGCCCCCGTACCGCAGGCATCCGCAGACACACACCTGAGCGCACCTGCGTCTGCGCACAGCGCGTACGCCTTCTCAGCTCCCCACCAGCACATTCCACCGGGGCCTCTGCGTCGCATTTCAATCAGCGCGCCGTGATTAAACGAAACCGCCGTTCGGCTGCGCTTCTGTCCGCCATCGCCCGACAAGCGAAAATAACGTTAAAAAACCCCGCACGGCAAACAGTAAAACTCACTAATAGGGACCATTATTGCTGTAATAAATCGTCACGATTTGAAAAGCGTCTACTGTACATTCCCCCCGGCGCAGCACGGGGAACATGGGAGGCGATACGCGCTGCCACGGCGAGCGGCTTACTCATTCATCTTGGCTTCTCTCCGCTGCTTCTCGCTACAGTGAAAACGAGGGGGCAGATGGTCGTCATGGCAACTATCAGCCCACTAAGGAATGCTTTCGTGCCCGCCGAATCGCTTTTAATCCCCCCCCTCTCTCCCTGACCGTTGAAGGATTGGCCTGTACACCTACATCTGGTGTGACCCCCCCTTCCCCATGCAGGGAGTTGGAGTCCCAACACAGGGAGGGGGGGGGGGGGGCTAACCACGAAGACCTGTGCAAGAGGAGCATGTACATAAGACTGCATTCTAGTGTGCGCATACAGCAGGGTGGATAAGTGCTAGCACACTAAAGTGCTAAGCCATTCTATTTATGCACCAAGCGTCATGCTGCTGCTGAGTTATCCTGTCAGGCGCCTTTTTGCCCCAGCTATCTCCCCCGCCTTGTAATACCAACAGGCTGGAGAATCTGAAGAGGCGACGCACTACGGGGTTTCCGCGTATGAAGAAGTGCTGTCACTGAACAACCGCAGCCAGGGCGGTGTCCAATCTGCCCTCACACACAGGTAGAGTCCGCCCATGCACCAGGGTCTGTGAGTTTGTCTACAGAAGGGTGTGCACCCCTTCCCGGGCAGACGGGGGCTCGTAAAGGGATCAGACGAACTGCAGGGGTCTGGAGACGAGGGACGGGGAGAATTTCAGCATTGGGAATGTGGAGGGGGAGCCGGGGGAGGGAGGGGTGGCTCTGACTGATTTATAAGGGACCGTGTCAGCACCAGTCCTTCTGACCCCAGCTTGACCGAGCCGGTCTGATTCACGGCAGGGCCTAGCTGACAGAGGAACAAGCCAAGCCAACAGCATACCACCTCACACCACTAATGCTATGACCAGGACCCTCACAATGCTAACGCTAGCATGACCAGGACCCTCACAATGCTAACGCTAGCATGACCAGGACCCTCACAATGCTAACGCTAGCCTGACCAGGACCCTCACAATGCTAACCCTAGCATGACCAGGACCCTCACAATGCTAACGCTAGCATGACCAGGACCCTCACAATGCTAACGCGTTTCAATATTAGGCCCCGACCCAAAGTTTGGGAAATACTGGTATTGCGGACAAGTAATGCACTCTACTTTGCTCAATTTGTGGGAAAAAAACCCAACCAAGAGTCTGAACCTGAAACAGCCTAGTTACCAGAGCCAATACATGACATATTCATTCAGCAGGTGAAAAAAGGACAACAGAGTAAAATAGGTCAATAAAAGCACCAGTAATAAAGGAATAGTGACTCTAGCAAGAAGCACTAGAATCAAGCACACTGTTAGCTTAGCATAGCATTAACATGTCCTGCTAACAGAACAGCAGATTTAGACCAGGTCTCTCTCCACAGTCTCTCCCCTGTTCAGTAAAGCATCCGCATTTCCCCAGAAATAGAGGGCAGGGACTGGAAGTCAGGTCAGGTCGCTCATTATTTGGACAGGGGGGCGGCAGCCGTGCCAAAATAACCCCGATGGCCCATCCTGACCCTCGGCCCCCCACGGGACCCACGGGCCACTGGTCAGGCTCTGTGGGGGCAGCCGCATATCGGGTGTTAAACTCATACAGCCCCTACACACCTGTCCCAAGGGACCCCCCCAGGAAATTCCAGAGGGGTGGGGGTGGAGGGGGGGCAGTTTTAGAAGAAATAAAGACCATTACCAAAATGGAATACACTGCAGTAGACTGTAGATGGACTGACAATCAAATGCAGGATATTCAATTTTGGTAATTAAATTCGATTTTTTTTTGACAGAAAGTGACAAATATAATGCATATGTAGTTTTTATTTGGCCATATATTGTGAAATATTGCAATATCTTGACAATATATTTTATTTAAATGTATTTTTGGTGTATCCCACTTCCTTGAGGGGAAGACAGAGGCCAACCAAACTCCAATTGATCAATTAAGTCCTGCCTCAGCATAATCAACAATTCTGTTCAATCACAGCCATCAAAGGCATTGCCATTATTATTATTATTATTATTCTGTAACACGACACACAAATTCTGACCTATTCTGCCCTTCACCCTTCAAAAAAGAAAGACCAAAAAACAAAGAGCACCAAAAGTGCATTTCTGAATTTGTTCCCGAAGCTAATAAACGGTTGCAAGCTGGCTGCTTTCTCAGCTCCAGACGTTTTCGCCTCCTATCGAGCCTGTCCTTCAGAGCGTGCCCAGCGCACCAGATGCCACGCCGTTCCGGCGATGCCAACTGGCCTGCGAGACGTTTGGCCGGCTGCAGCTCTGCCTGTTTACTGTCTGCTTTTCGCTCACCTGCTGGCTATGCGGACGTCTCTGTGAGCGCGCAGCTGTGAGGCACTTCCCAATGACAAGCACTGTCTGCCTCGCAGAGCCAAACCCAACAGAACACAGCCCAGAGCTTAGAGTATTAACTACCACAGCAGCGCACTGAAGAACATAAAAACAGCGTCACCCGCTTCATCTTCAATCCCATCGTCCTTCCAACTCAACTAACGCTTTCGAACAGGACTTTCATTGAATTCAGAAGTCAAGTTACACATGAGGCAGTTGTTTTTTTTCTTCTTCTTTATAAAACTTGCATAACAACAGTTAAGGAAACATACTGACCATCGAGAGTTCTGCCTCATATAAGACACCATAACAGAAATCCACATGCTGGGCTATTAGAACCTTAACAATGGCAATGACAAAGGTGAACCAATCAGGCGAGAGAACAGGCACTGTACAGCCTCACACACAACCGAGGACACCCTCGAGGGTACGCCGGATTATACACTGCTCACCCAGGGTGAGACGCTGGGAAGTTTTGCATTTTGGGAGGAATCTCATCATCCTGCCCTGCCGAGTCCACAGCGAGGACGGGACGGCCAGGTGTGCCGAAAGGCAGAGTCTCTGAGACGCAGGCTCGCGCCGGCTGATCTGTGTGGAATCCGGCTCTCACCCCACTACCAGGAATCCCGCTAGCAGACCCGGCACAGGGCCTGCTGGTCCGACCTTTTCATCTGTGTCTGATATCACAGCCACTATTGAGCTCACCCTGCTGAGCGCGACCATCGCAGCTTTGTCAAAGTCATAAACATTCTTCTACAGAGGGTAGAGACCTTCACCCGCAATATCAAATTCTTCGCAGATATTTGATATTTTTATGAAAAAATCCAGAAGCACTTTGTTCCTTCTGCTGTAGAGACAGGTGCTTGCGGGTAACACAGCTCCTGTTATTGGCAGTGACGCTCGCTGCAGAACCCGAAGCTCACTGCAGCAGCAAAGAACATTTATGAACCCAAGTGAATCAGTCGAGCACGAGGAACATCCATCTTCAAATGAGATACTTCCACAGCCGTAACAGAGACACTTCTTGCACTTCCTCTTTAAAACCCAGCGTCAAACTATCAACAGCCCCACCCCAGAGCTAATGCATGGACAGATTCATACCTACATAAATCCACAGTGAACACAGGTCATTTAAATAAGGCCGTACCGTTGCTATAGGAAAAGGCAGTGAGGCTCAAGGGAGGCTTGTGTGGGTGCACCAGAGTTGAACGGCTGAAGGAGGGAGCCACTACCTCACCCCAGAGAGACCCGGCCACACCTGTACCAGGAGAAACTAGCCACACCTGTACCCAGAGAGACCAGCCACACATGTACCAGGAGAGACCAGCCACACCTGTACCAGGAGAAACCAGTCATACATGTACCAGGAGAAACCAGTCATACATGTACCAGGAGAAACCAGGCACACCTGTACCAGTAGAAACCAGGCACACATGTACCAGTAGAAACCAGTCACACCTGTACCAGAAGAAACCAGCCACAACTGTACCAGGAGAAACCAGCCACACCTGTACCAGTAGAAACCAGGCGTACCTATACCAGGAGAAACCAGCCGCATCAACAAACAGAACAAAAAACAAGGCCAACACCGACGGTGGCTGTAAGGCAGGATGGCGGTGTTGTGCGACTAGCGTGGCGTAGCACTAATGTCCCTGGCTGATTGAGTCAGCCTTCTCGATCACATCGCTCTCCCACTCTCGCCGCGTGCCCGACCGATCAAGCTTGCGTAACCAGGGCCGACCGCCGCCCCGTCTCCAGCTGTGCGTCTCCGTCGTTCGTGACGGCTGCGCGTCTGGCGATGGCGCGGCGGTGGGCGCGGGGGCAGGGCTGAACCGCGACGTTAGAGACGGTGACGCCGAGGTGCTAAAACAAGGCAGGTGGCAGACGGTGGGCTTCGCTAAGAGGAGCTGGCGCTCGTCCTCGGTCCTCACCTCCGCCTCCCTCTGCGGCGGGCACAGAGCCGGCCCCGCGGCACTCCAGTGACGCATGCCAGCAACCGGCTGGGGGAGGGGTCAGGCGGGTGACTCCGGTCGTCATGGCACACCCCCTCACGACGCCACCCTCAGAAACAGACATTTCAATTGCAGCTCTCGCGTTAGTCCTCGACTTGCTGAAATCCTGGTGGAAACCCTTATCGCGGGATGACGGGATTCGAGAAGGCAGCGAGCCCCCTCGCGAAAAAGGCGTGTCCATGGAGAGCGAGGTTGGGGTGCGAGGGTCAAACGGAACAGCTGAACGGGTCGGGTGGAGAAGCGCCGGCCCCGTCCCTTGCACACCCACCCTTTAGCTGTTGAGTCGTGCCGTTCTATCCGGAATCTTCCCCCATTTTGTGGTTGTGGAGGGAGGGGGGTGCAGCTGCTCCTCAGGATTTAAGATGCGCCACTGGCTCCTCAAAACCAAAAGGAAACGAGGAGAGTTTTGGTCCAAGAGCCGCAGCAGGAGGGAGGGAGAGGAGAATAACACAGGGGTGGCATGAAACTCCAAAAACTCAGGGACCTCACTGCACTGCTCGGTGACTCGAGAAACACACACACACACACACACACACACCTCAGCCAGGTGTGTGTCCAAGACGCTCAAACATGCAGGTGGTTAGGTCTGTGATGGAGCAGGAGGGGCAGCTGACTGAGGCAGAACGGATCCAGGAGGGGCAGCTGACTGGGGTAATATGGATCCAGGAGGGGCAGCTGACCAGGACAGAACAGATCCAGGAGGGGCAGTTGACCAGGGCAGTATGGATCCAGGAGGGGCAGCTGACCAGGGCAGAACGGATCCAGGAGGGGCAGCTGACCGGGGCAGAACGGATCCAGGAGGGGCAGCTGACCAGGGCAGTATGGATCCAGGAGGGTCAGCTGACCGAGGCAGTATAGATCCAGGAGGGAGAGCTTACCGGGATAGTATGGATCCAGGAGGGGCAGCTGACCGAGGCAGTATGGATCCAGGAGGGAGAGCTTACCGGGATGGTATGGATCCAGGTTGGGAGTCCTGGCAGGGGAAGAGGTGTGTGTAGGGGAGCCAAGCTCCGAGTCTGGAATGCGAGGGCCCTCCACAAACTTTGCTTTCCGTAGCGGGGCTGGGAGCAAGAGAATGCACGTACACAGAGAGAGAGACAGAAAGAGAGAGGTAAAGGGGGAGGGAGAGAGAGGTATTGGGAGACAGAGAGAGGTACAGGGAGGCAGAGAGACAGAGAGAGAGAGAGAGAGGAAGGGCTTGTGAGTGAGGGTAGGCCCAAAGCACAGATGGAAATGCTTATCAGAGGTGCGAGGGGGAGGTCGGGGGGTTGGGCTACCCGAGGGTTGTGTTACCCAGTTGTTGGGACACAGGCGCAAGGCTGAGTTGGGAAGTGGGGTCACTGCCCTTTGACCCCGCTGTCCCATGCACTGTCTGCAGTGAGGGGTCACTATGGGATGGGAGGGGGAGTTCGAGGGATAGAGTTTCACACTCTAAAAGACACACAATCCCAGATATTTACACGTGCTTTTTCATCAGAGGCCAGGTGCTAATGACTCCTCCTATGCAAGCTGCTGCCTATTGTCCACATTTCAACAAGCCCCTTCACTAGGGAACACAACAGCTGTGACTCCGACTGTCAGCACACCCAATGCACACAGCTCTCGAAACTGCTATCGTGGGGAAGTCTAAAGTGTCTTATGTCAAAAAAGCGAGGGAAAAACTGAATATTTATTTTGAAAAAAGTTCCAGAACCCTAATAGCTGCATAATGTCCACATTTGTAACCCTTTCTTGAATTCATTTAAGCATTCAAAATGGATGTATTCAAACAGTATGCATGTGTTGCATATCATTCTGTCGAACAGCACAGACTGTCTCTCTCTCCCCCGCCTGTGCCACCCAAGTCCCTCAGAAATCCAGAGGGTGAGGGTAGAGTGAACGTTACCTCAGAATAGTGGGTTCAGAGGTCAGCCCGGTATTGCTGCTGGTTAGACTCTACGGCCCCTATTCAGGTAACGAAGCTCCCCAAATCCAAATCCGCACCCCGTCTCTTCTTACCCCCGTGACAAGGCTGGCAGCGTGACAGACGGCCCGTCTCTCAGCAGGCAGGGACTGAAAATCAGCGCAGCTATGCGCAGAGCTTCGCAGCTCTGACAGGAGTCAGCCATCATGCAGACCTGGTGTCTGTGAACAGCTGAAATATTCTGCTGCATTGCCTGTCTCTGGGGAGAGGTGGGGGGTGAGGGGGGTGGGGGAGGCGGGGGTTTCTGTTGGGTTTTTTTTCCGCAGACTGGCAGACATCTTACCCTATCATTACAAAAGCCGAAGGAGGTTATTAGCAACCAAATGAAGCTGTTCGGTTATTTGCTTAGGGGAAAGTGGGCAGAACAACTGGCCTCTCCCCATCCCAGAGTTTGGCAATTGGCGCACCAATACCACCGGATAGTTTTGCAGATCGTGCGGAATACACTACGACAACGGAGATCACTACTGCAAAGAGAAGAGTCATTCAGAACTTGCGAATGGCTTTCCCCATTGTCTGGTAATACTGCACAGAAAAACAGCCGTTATGCCATGAAAAAATTCCAACAAGCTCGTCTGGCTCAGAAACTGGCTGAGCAGAACAGCCATGAGCCTGCTAGTATTTATTTTATAAAAACAACGAAACACCTAACCATCTAGTCTTACAATGTATATTTTCACATAGTAAATTATTTAATGTAGCAAAGCTAAGACTATATTGCATTCTGTATAGAGAAACAATGCATATCAAGACAGGATTTGTAAAGCAGCCAAGCTGTGCTGGAGTTTGTGTTCCACGGATCAGCGGCAGAAGCAGATCATTTCTTTGTCTTTCAGTTACTCAGAACGCACATCGAATCTAAACCGCTTAAGAACTCCATTTAATTAATTTCAGTGGAAACACTTAAAAGAGCAGCCGCTGAACACGAGTGAGTGAGCATCTGCAAAGATGATGACGGGCACCTGCAAAGATGATGAACTCTAATGAAGAGGTGCTGAGTTACTGTACTCCATGTGCATATTCGTTTTTTTTTCTTCTTCTTTTTTTTAGCAAATTAAAAGAATTTTTAGCTTTGCGCCAACTGTCATTCAAGGCCTATTCCTTTTTCAGAAATTTGCCTTGCCTTTGAAGCAGCTATTGTTTCTTTCCCTTATCTGATGCTTTCCAAACTGTCAAAAAACTGTTTAAATGTGATCCCAAAACTACTTAGAAGTGCAAACAAAATTATGATTAATCATGACTGATTGTCTGAACTATATGATTAATCACAACCTACTGTTTCAGAATTTAATAGCTCAAAACCAGCACATTTACTGTACTCACATGACTCACAGAAACAGGCCTAACAAACCAGCTAGCATCCCAGCATGCTTCACTCTCTCCCTCCCTTCATCAGACTACCGCACACACACACGCACGCACACACACACACACGCACACACATAATATGAGCATACAGGCAGAATACAGATGAGCAGTGGGGGCTATGGATCTGGTCCTCTGACCACAAAGCTGTTGCTTAAAAGCCCAGCTCAGATTCTCCTGCTGTGCAAGAAAAGTTTCCCCGGAATACTGTAAACGCTTCCAATTTCTCACAGCACTTAGCTCGTCCCACGCTTATCCAAGCTGCAATGCAACAACGTGGAACACCTCTCAGTTCCATAGAAAATAAAGGTAAAGAACCTAGCTTCGGGCTCCCATGAGCAGCAAACGTCATTACGCACACCAGAGACTAGTGTCAATTCAGCGCTAAATATAGATGGCAGCTCACAGCTACCTTGCTTGCTAATGCAAGGGCAGTGATCTTCAGAGGGACGGTGGCAGTTACATGTGCGGATTCTGAAAGCTATCACAGTGGTCTCAGACAGAGAGGGGATTGCAGGGAGAGCGTGCCCCGAGGGCCAAAGTTTGCCCCAGATTTCTGTCGATGCCGGGGCCGGTGTTCCGTCCGTCACCCCTCACTACGGAGGGGTCAGATTCCCACCGTGACCTGTGGCAGCCCATGGATAGGGCAGCTCAATGAGTTCCCCTCCTCTGTGACCCCCTTGCCCCCCTGTCACCGTCTCACACACCTGTTTTAACAGTTTCTCCCTTTTTGTATGATGTGCCAGTGTACCAAAAAGCGTCAGAGAACTTTTGAGATGGAGTCAATCAGACTCTAGCGATGCTCAGCTCAATCATGAGTCCGGGTCAAAAGGGATGCTGCACAGTACCGGAGCAGTGGGGCCGGGGGGGGTCATAAAAAAGGGTGAAGACCTTGACCCCCACCAGAGCACAAGCATGCAGGTCCACACACCACTGAGGAAGAGTCTGCTGCTGTCAATCACTTCTTCCCGCTCCACAACAAGGTCCTGACCTCTGACCCCTGCTGAAGCTCACGCCTGATTGGCTCAGACCAGATCCTTCAGCCGTTTAGCCTAGCAGTTCCTGCATTCCTTTAGTCTTCTCTAATTCCAAAATCCAGGAGCTTCGGCTGCAACATTATGGTTTATAAACATTCATGAAGTACTGTCGCAGCATACTCACTGCCTCAGTACTGTCTGCGGCCACACCCGCTCATTAGTATTCAAATGATACATCAAATTGGAACACTTCAACTTGGTAACTATGGAGACCTTCACTGATAATAATACAGAACTGGGCATCTGGTCACTCTGGAGAGGAACACTGCATGTAGCACAGATTGTCTAGTGCAGTGGTAACCAACCCTGTTCCAACTAATTTGGCATGCCTGATTCTACTAATTAGCAACTCAACCAGATCGCTAGCTGTTGAATGAGGCATGCTTTGTTAGAGTCGGAGTGAAAACCTAGAGGACGGTAGATTTCCAGGAACAGGGCTGGTCTAGATAATCTGTGCTACAAGCGATGTTCCCCCTCCAAATTCCCAGCATTCCGAAATTATGTCCTCCCGTCGCCACCCAAGACCAAACCGACACGGTTTTCATGGCGGCATGTCAGATTTCACTGCTCTCACACCAAAGGCTCCGAGCTTCGCGATTTCCAAACCCGACGCAGTAAGGATCCCCTTTCACGCGCAGGAAAGATTAATGAGAGGAAGCAGGAAGCCCGACGACGTCCCGCGTGGCTGAACATCGCTCTTCTCCCGACGACGCTGATCAGACGCCGATGGCGAGCTCCCCCTGCCATGCCCCCCCCCCCCCCCCATGCAGGTGGAGGCTGGGGGTTCGACAGCCCCGCCCACGTATCCGTTCTCCTGACCCTGAATATCAGCCCTACCTGACACTCCATTAATAAGCTGTTGGGAGCAGCTAGACATGAAGGTGTGAGAGTGAGACCTGCGCCAGTAAGGTGATTCCACAGCTAGGCTGGCTGTAGGGTCACGTCCAGGTCGAGTAGCGTTCCTGCACTTACCTGTGTCCCCCTGAAAATGAATTCTGTTCCTGTATCAGCTCTTTCAACGTCAATCCGAACCTTCAGCACAAATTTCCAATGTGATGCAGATTCTAATCTAGATTAATTCTTTTAAGGGGTTAACTGCTATAATGTCAATGTAAAGCTTCTATAAATAAATAAATAAATAAATAAATAAATAAATAAATAAAGACTTTTTAAAGAAACACAATCAGAATTGTATTATTTTTGAGAACATGTTGTACTATTTTTGAGAACATTTTTTTTATTTTCCTTCATTTCCTCTCAGACACTGAAGTCTCCCAGCTTCTGCTCACCCACCGCCCTACCACCTGCGCCCTCGACCCTATCCCCTCATCTCTCCTTCAAGCAATCACACCAGACATCCTCCCTTTTGTCGCCTCCCTCGTGAACTCATCCCTATCTTCTGGATGTTTCCCCTCATCCTTCAAGAAGGCCCACATCACCCCGCTGCTGAAGAAACCCACACTAGATCCTTCAGTCATTCAGAACTACCGCCCGGTATCTCTCCTCCCTTTCCTATCCAAAACACTCGAACGTGCTGCATCTAACCAGCTCTCTGCTTATTTCTCTGAGAACAACCTGCTTGATCCCCACCAGTCTGGCTTCAGGCCTGGCCATTCGACTGAGACTGCACTCCTCTCGGTCAGTGAGTCACTCCATGCCGCACGAGCAGCCTCCCTCTCCTCTGTCCTGATTCTCCTAGACCTCTCCGCTGCATTTGACACTGTGGACCACTCTACCCTCCTGTCCTCCCTGGCAGCAACAGGGATCCGCGGCACAGTCCTTGACTGGATTGAGTCCTACCTCTCTGACCGCTCCTTCCAGGTTGCCTGGGCGGGTAAGGTATCACCACCTCGTCCCCTCACCACCGGAGTTCCCCAGGGCTCAGTCCTTGGTCCCCTTCTCTTCTCCATGTACACCAGATCCCTTGGCCCTGTAATATCTGCCCATGGCTTGTCCTATCATTCCTATGCCGACGACACGCAACTCTTTCTCTCCTTCTCCCCATCGGACACACAGGTCCCCGCCCGCATCTCCGCTTGCCTGAGGGACATACAGAGCTGGATGGACAATCACCACCTGAAGCTCAACCCGGGAAAGACAGAGCTAATCTTTATTCCTGCTCTATCCTCTCCCCTCCTCGACTTTTCCATTTCCTTAGGGACACCGTAGTGACATCATCACCCTGCGCCAAGAATCTCGGAGTGATGATGGACAACAGGCTGTCTCTCTCCAACAACATTGCAGCAGTAACCCGGGCATGCAGATTTTTCCTATACAACATCCGCAGAATCCGCCCCTTTCTCACCACCTACTCAACCCAGCTCCTGGTCCAAGCAATGGTTCTATCCCGCCTGGACTACTGCAACTCTCTTCTGGCTGGACTACCGGCATCTGCCACCAGACCCCTGCAGCTCATTCAGAATGCTGCGGCTCGTCTGGTCTTCAACCTCCCCAGACACTCCCACGTAACTCCCCTGCTCACTACCCTCCACTGGCTGCCTGTTATAGCTCGCATCAAATTCAAAACATTGGTTCTAGCATACCAGGCAGTCAAGGGATCAGCCCCAGCATACCTTCAAAAGATATTCAAACCCTACATGCCAGCCAGATCCCTCCGTTCTGCTACCTCAGGACGCCTAGCACCTCCCCCTCTTCGCACCTGCACTTCCAGAACACGTCTCCTCTCTGTTCTGGCCCCACGATGGTGGAATGACCTCCCTGTGGAGGTCAGAACAGCTGAGACTGTGACCCATTTCAAACGACGACTGAAGACCCACCTCTTCAGGCTGCACCTCTCCCCATCCCTTCCCCCCTGTAAATGACTAAACTTAGGGTTGTAACTAGGCAGCTGTTTAATAGGTGACTTAGTTGATGCGCCAGTCTTAACGACTACTTGTATTTTTATTTATTTTTATTTTTCCATAGATTGCGTTGTTGCCGTTCTCGTTGTTAGTGTTAATCAGTTTAACCACCAGGGTCCAGGTTGAACTATGCGGTTGTTCCCTGTACTTGGACCGGTACTTCTCTCTAGGGGTTTCGTCATACTTGTTCCTGGTTATGGTTATACACTTTGTTGTACGTCGCTCTGGATAAGAGCGTCTGCCAAATGCCTGTAATGTAATGTAATGTAATTTTAGCTTTCCTATTTTGCTGAACGTTTTTAAGGAGCGCTCCTCTCACACTGTTCTCCGGAGGGCGAGGAGGCGGGCGGTGCGCGGCTCCCTCCCTCTCGCGGTCCGTTTGAAGAGAATGGCAGCTAATAATAGCGCGGCGCGGGTTCAAAGCTCTCCCGCCGATCCGCTCCTTTCCCGCGGCGCCGAGCCGCCACGTTTCCGCGAGCGCGCGCGGATTCGGGGACGGAAACTTTCCCGTCTGCCAGATCCGCTAATTGGACGGGAGATCAAACGGCGCCTAGCGCTTCCCGGGTCTCCGACGTCGTCACCAGGGGGGGACGCTCCGCAGGGCCGGTCCGCTGCTCGGCGCCGCTTCAAAACAACCGGAGCAGGGGCGCGGGAAAGGGCCGAGAGGCTCAGCGAATCCCGGACCGTTCACCCGTTCGGCACGAGGACCTCGCGCGTTAAGCTTCCGTATCCCAGAGGGATCAGCTTCGGTCCCACTCCCGCGTTTCCCGACATCGCTACTTACTGAAAAGGGAAGTGGCACCGACCTCCACATTTTAAATTGTGATAAATAATCAAAACAGAAGCTTTCAATGTATTATTCAGTGACCATTTGCTTCTTTTATTTATTAAAAGCGTATTTCTTTCAAAATATAAATGTCGGGGTCTCCATTTGCAAAGCAGTGCCCAGGAACAATAGAGAGCAGAAGCAGAAGGGGAACCATGGGCATGCAGGTTCCAACATCAATGCCGTGCCCCTCAGAAGGTACTACTCCTAAACTGCATCTCACTGCACAAAAGGACAGCACATCAAACTGTGCATTTCCTCCGATGAGAAAATATGTAATGAAAAGATTAGCATCACCAATACAGTCCCCAGATTCACAAAGCAACAAGTGTTTAGGGCCTACTAAAACTTTTCATCAATTTTCACTCTGCGTGGGCCACAAGATGAGGATCTTCATCAACAAAGGCTTGTTTCCACTCTGTCTGTGGTCAGACCCTCTAAAGTTTCTACGTGAACACAGGCTGGATATCCTCGAAATCGAAAGACAAACGGAGTCTCCACAGCAACAAAACCCTCAAAAATGAACAGACTGACACTCTGCACTTCCATTAATTACAACAAAAGGCCCAGAGAATAGAGATCGAAAACACTAGTCCTACCGGATTTGCTCTTCACACCATGAACCATTGTACCGGTGGGGGGTAGGGAACAGGGCCATGTGACAGCTTTGAGGAGGTGCCTTGATGCCACGTTTTCACCCTTTAAAAAAAAGACTCTTTCATGTAGCTTGTCATAGATGAATAGTGCGTGCCCGTTGCCAGGGCAACAGTTTCCAGCTCAGCCTGGCCGGAACCCTCGCCCCCGGTCTCCTGGTTGTTATTTCCGAATCAGGAAAATAACGGCTCTCTACAGGTGAGGGCTGAGTGGGTGTTTGGCGGGAACACTGAAGGCGAGGGCCGGTCGGATGTATCTCCTTCCCTAACGCAGTGACAGCTGGCTCTGTCGCTCCCGCGAGCTTTCTCTGTGCAGTCGCGTCTCCCCGGGGACCAGCGTGAGCCGCTGATGATGTCACGCGTTCCCATGGACACCCTCCTGAAACATTCTGTTCTCTCTCTGCAGCGGAGAGTGGGACTGTTCTCAGGATGCATGAGCGAGGAGGAGAATATTCCCACACACACACTACACCCACACACACACACACACACACACACTACACCCACCCACACACACACACACACACACACACACACACACACACACACACACACACACTGCACCCACCCACACAGACACACACACACACTACACCCACCCACACACACACGCACACACATATACACACACACACAAACACCCAAACACACACTACATCCACCCACAGAACACACACACACAAACACCCACCCACACACACGCGCACACACACACACACACACACAAATACGCACATGGGTACACTGGCACACACACAAAAATAACATGCATATACACAGTGTACAGAAAGGGGCAGAACACACACACTAAGAGATGGGGCACACAAGGCAGGAAAAACAAGACTAGCAACGGCTCCACATGAATACGGAAGTGGATCTCCCAGCATGCAATGCAGGGAGTGGGAAAACCTATCACTCCATCACAGCCTGTACTGCTTCATCCATCCCTCCATCATCCATCACTCCATCACAGCCTGTACAGCCTCATCCATCCCTCCATCACTCCAACATCCATCACTCCATCACAGCCTGTACAGCTTCATCCATCCCTCCATCATCCATCACTCCATCACAGCCTGTACAGCCTCATCCATCCCTCCATCACAGCCTGTACAACCTCATCCATCCCTACATCATCCATCACTCCATCAGCCTCTACAGCTTCATCCATCCCTCTATCATCCATCATCCATCACAGCCTGTACAGCCTCATCCATCACTCCATCACAGCCTGTACAGCTTCATCCATCACTCCATTAAAGTCTGTACAGCTTCATCCATCCCTACCAATGCCAGGCCTCAGCCGCTAACCCTGCTAACCCGGCGTTAGCACAGAGGAGCCGGCCATCGCCTTCACATTACAGGCATTTAGCAGACGCTTTTATACAGATACATAGCATTTACATTGCATCGATTTATACAGCTGGAATGCAATGCAGGTTAAATACCTTGCTCAAGGTGTACAACACGGGAATTGAACCTGTGACTTTACACAACCACCTCCGTTCCCATTATACTACACTGGAACCCTTCCCCACACAGCTCAACACATCCCAACGCTGAGGTAACAGGGACAGGCCCTGACCTCAGAGTGGGGTCAGTAAGAGAGAGAGGCACAGAGGGAGGAGGGAGAGAGAGAGAGACAGAGAGAGAGAGCAGGGGAAGAGAGAGTAGAGAAGAGAGAGAAGAGAAAGAGAGGGATTGAGAGAAAGAGAGAAAGAAAGAGGGATAGAGAGACAGAAAGCGATAGAGGGAAAGAGAGAGTGAGGCTCACCGTTCTCAAACCACAGCCCACACTGCGCTGAGCTGGAGTGGTATACCTTCCCTGTCCCCTTCCCTGTGACGGTGAGCAGTTCATCAAAACAACCCCGGCGAGCGCTTCCCATACACACCAACAAAAAAACGACTATTTAAAAGAATAAACACACAAACCATGGGGGGAGGAAAGCTCTGAGGGTTCCTTCCTGGGGAGAGTAAATCCCGCTCTGTGCCTTCAGGTCCTCAGGAACAGGCAGCGGAGCGCCCAGGTGGCCTTCACACAGCCAAAGAGGAGAGGGGACATGGAGGTGACATCCCTCCGGCTGCTGTCATACTCTTCTCTTCTCTATCTCTCTCTCCCTTTCCCTCTCTCGCTCTCTCCCACTCTCTCTCGCTCTCTCACTGACGAGGGAGAGGAAGAAGTGACAAGGAGGATGGAGGAGGAGAGTGTGCTGCTTTCTCTCTCGTTCCTCCTTGTGTGTGTGCGTGTGTGTATGTATGTGTGTGTGTGTGTGTGCGTGCGCGCGCTCAGAGCCCACAGTCTGAAGGAGATGAATGGTGCAGTGCTGCAGTTGTCATGGCAACCACGCGGGGAGAAGGGGCGGAGTTGATGGGTGGGTGCTTAGAAAGGAAGGGGAGCGAGGTGGTAAAAAAAAAAAAAAAAAAAAGGAGCAAGGAGTTATTAAAGGAACACAGCCACCTGATTCCGGCAACTCGGGAAGAATTATGTAACGAAGAAAAGACAAATAACAACTCGGCTCCGTTACTGACAGGACAGGTGATGTGAGGAGGGTTCAGAAGAGGGTCAGTATTACCTGAGCAGGACAGCGGAGGATGATGGGTAAAATAGGGTGGTCTTTTCTGTCCTTGTGTAACCCTGGGACCCTCACGCTCTGGGAGAGCAGCGCTTTGCCAGGGCAGTGTTTACTCCCTCAGGGTTGGTAAGACTGACGTGTCCCAGGCATTCCCCCAGAAAGTTCCACTCTCCTTCAAGTTACGTAAAAAATCTCCCGGAACACATCTCTTGCCACAGACTTCTCCCTCCACTGGTTTGCGCAGTTGGCTGTCAAGGAGCACCAGTGTTCTACGCGAATCGGTTTGAGATTCACTAGTTCACGACCCCACACCCACTGCCCTCCTGCCAATGCGACAGGGCTTCTGGTCCAAACCAACTCCCATCACTGAAACCTCACTTTACCCCAGGGTTGGGCTGTCAGTGTAGTCACGCATCGCTGCCAAACCGGAGCCAGGTAGCGGCTCGTTTCTGCGCACTTCCTGTTTGGCACCTCTAAGCGGACACATCACAGCCTGTCCTAACGCCGCTTCATTGGCCCCACCATCACCATGGAAACGGCAGCAGCTTTGTTTACAACAGCAGCTGTGCAGTGCGGAGAGGTTCTCCCAGCTCATTCTCCAGGCTCCGCCCCTTCCACTCGCCAGCTCTGCCACTGGACGAAACGGACAACGGGAAGCAGAAATGGCAGGTCTAAATATCACCTGCCACCAACAGGTCAGTCTGTTACAGCATAAACTGTGACCTAATTAAAAAGGAATCTAACAAACAGAACGAGGATTTGCCTGATGTGTCTAACAAACCAGTGATTTCATTGGTGTGAAAACCAAGGGAAACAAAGGTGATGAAGGGCCGTACTGTGACAAGGGATGTTTTGCCCTTGGTAACTGATGTGGATTTGAACTGACGCTTGACTGAAAAAGGACGTTCCCTTTACCTAATACACGTTTCCTCCATTCCTCCGTCCTCGCATCCTTTCCTTGTTCCCTTTCCTCCGATGGGTGCAAGGAGCTAGGAAAGGACGCAAGGAAAGAAAGCAGGGAGGCAAAAAAAATAAGCAATGGGAATGAGCCCTTAATCCACCATAGATATCAGCTGCAATCAGAGACCGTAGATATTACCCGCAATGGGAGGGCAATGTTCTTCCAGCTCAAATAGCTTGGTGCAATAAGATAAATCAGTGCAGAACTGCCTTTCTTTTCAGGAAATGAGCAGCCAAACCTGAAAATGGGTTTGGGATACGCTAACTGAACAGGTTTGAAACGCTTTGTGAAGCAGGGCAGTGTGTGGAGTGAAGATCACAGGATTCACTCACTGGCTTAAATAGACACTAGACCCTTTCTAGTCTTTCAGAAAAAAAATCTATAGGGAAGCAGTAATTGTATTGATCGCGGTTATTACTGCAGAAAATGTAATATTTCCCTGGGCGAAATGCCAAAATGATGTCTTTTAATAAAACACTTCAAACGTGACAAATCAAATGAATTAACTAGGCTATATCAATCAGTCTTGCAGGCCAACAGGTGCAAAGTGGGTTATGCTCCTCGCAGTCCTGTAATGACTGTTTAATTCATCGTTAACAGTTATGATTTAAGGCCAAAGAAATTATAGACAATTACAGCCAAAGAAATAAATGAATTAACAACGCGCATAACTCAACACAGACAAGAGGAAAGACCAGCAACTATCAGGGAAACTATTGGATGCAGCAGAGTTAAAGAAACAAGGTGAACAGTTTAAATTGTCCCCCCACAAGGGGATTAATAAAGTTTTAGTGCACTGCATTGAAATCAACGTGCCATTTTTGCCCGCTAGCTTAGCAGCCATTTTCACCTGTAGCGTGGTCAGTGGTATTCAACCACACATCCTGTAAGAAGGTAAGCTCTCTCATGTCTCTGCGTCCTCTGTACTCCTCCGACCCATCAGGCCAGATAGAAACAGCCCATAATCACGGGGCCATGCTGTGGCTTGAAAGAGTTTTACTGGTGCATTCTGGGAGTGCAAGTACAGAAAGTGTGTGAGAGAGAGAGTGATCTGGTAATGAAGCAGACTAACTCATTAACCCGACCAACACAGAGCACACACACACCCAAACTGGCTACAAACCAAATTATGAAACAAAGCAAAACCTCTCATATGAAATATGGGGATGATGCAACCAAAACACAAAAAAACTCATTGCCTTTGGAAAAATTCATACATCAGCTGAGTATCAAGTACAGATGGGGTGATCATACCCTTACAATTGAAAAAGGCAGACACCGGAAGACATGGCTCTTCTCCTTTTTACTAGTTGTTGCCACAGTTATGCATAACATTTTTATTTGTTACTTGCATATACACTTTGGCAATATTCACAAATTTATTTCAAGCACTTTTTCAATCTGATTTGCATTTGAGAGATAAAGAGGGAGGTGAGGGGGGAGGCGTGAGACGGAGGAGGGGAGGCAGTGAGATGCACTCCTCCACTTTGCTTATGTAACTCAGGAAAAGAGGAGAGGAGAGCAGAGGAGCGGAGAGGTGGAGAGGAGGTGGGTGGGGAGATGGCACTCTCCTTGCGATGTCTGTAGGAGAGAGAAGGAGGGAGAGAGGGGGGGAGAGAGGGAGGGTGGGAGAAAGAGAGAGAGAGGGGGAGAGAGAGAGGGAGAGGAGGCAGGGAGAGACAAATAGACCAAGAAAGAGAGTGGGAGGTGGAGAAAGAGAAAGAAACAGTGAGAAAGGGAGAAAACAAAAGAGAAAAAAGGAGCATAAAGGTAGTTGGAAAACAAACGGCGGGGGAAATCCCAGGATTTTGATTGGACGGCCATTCTGATTGGACAGCAGTTCAGATTCAACGGCAGCTCTGACTGGACAGCAGCTCTGTTTGGATGGCAGCTCTGATTGGACAGCCATTCTGATTGGACAGCAGCTCTATTTGGACGTCAGCTCTGATTGGACGGCAGCTCTGATTGGACGGACATTCTGATTGGACGGCAGCGTGGTGCCTTAGTGTCTCACATGACGCCCCAGAAACAGAGGACCACGCAGCAGCCGGCTGTACTCTGCTCCCGACCAGACCTGAATGCTAAAATACTCCATCACAGCAAAGGAGGGAGGGGGGCATTCTGGCACACGAAACCCCCGCAGCCAGAGACCTCAGGCCCCCATACAGGCTGTTCAGAGCATCGCAGCAGCCCAGCCAGCCCAGCCAGCCCAGCCCCACCCCCCTCCACCGCGCTGCCTCCTCCTGGAACCGCTCAGACTCAGACTGGCAGCGCATGAAGCGTGACTGACGGTATTAAATGACAATGCTCAGACACCCCGCTCTCCCTCACGCGGGACAGACAGGAGCTCCGCGCGGCTACGCTCGGTGGCTACGGGGCACAAGCTCACACTCACGCTTGCACACGTGACCATAAATAAAAACCAAAACGGGGATAACATTCACACCACCTACCCAGAAAAAAACCTACAATCAACAAGCCCGCAATCCTGCATTTGAGAAGCTCAAACCTCACAGCACTCCACAGCTGCTTAAAGCATTCAAAAGATAGCAAAACAACATACCGCACATACCGCCCCGATGAATACTCAAAGCAGCCGCCGACCAATTTATCAAAGGCTACTCAATCTCCTGCCATACAATTAAAAAAAACAAAAAATAAAAACAACATGAATGTTTTATTTTGTCAAATTAAAATGAAAGACGCCCAGTTAAACCATGCGCTAAAGCATGCGGCAGCTCCAGACACGACGAGAAGAGCGCAGAACACACAACGCTGTGCAGCAAGTTGTCAGCACCGCTGAAAAGACGGCGGCTCTTACAGATAAGATTACAGTTTCCTGTGAAATTTCATTTGCATAACCCACGTCGCCACAGCAGCCTCTCCCGGCTCCCGAGACGTACCTGAGCAAAAGCAGCCTCTTCAAACATCAGCGAAAGCAATCCTTGTGAGAACGGCAGGTCTTCAGCATAGGCAATTACGCCATGTAAATCACTCACGCCGCATTACATAAATGTTCTACCAGTCGCCCGCCTCAGGTTGGCAAGGCAGTGAGGCTGGAGGAACAAAGAGTAGAAGAGAATATGGCAAACTCTAGTGGCCGCTTGTGGGACTGCAGCCATTAAGCTGCCTCTCAGTTCCAAAGTCAACCAGCGAAAGCTAGGCTTCCCTGTGAAACGTAGACGTAAACATCAGCTGTAGTCAGTCATTTTTTCCCACGTGCACATTCTTGTTCTGTTTTCATTTTTTCTTTTTGTTATTTTTACTGCCGGCCAGGACGTCACCTCACAGCGTCGTCTACGCTGCAGAACACTACCGCTGAGAAAATGGTCAGGGGTGCTCAGACATGCAGATTCAACTGATCTCCAATGCGCTGCACTGCGTTAATGGAGTGGTTTCATAACTGTCAGCCATCAGACGGGTTGAGGTGGATGGTGACAGGAAATTGACATTTTTGGCCAATAACAACACAAGCCTAGGATGTACATGCACTGTACAGACAGTATAATAAAGATTCCACTGGCATTAACGCCAGTTAATCACGCTAAACATTAAACGCCTTATCTGAAAATGATGGGCCACATTTTAATAAGGCCCGGGCCACAGGAAACATGCTTGCCTAAGAAGTGGGTTGAGCAGAGATGGAAAGTTTGAGAGCCACTGTTAACAGACAGAGCCTGAGAAACACAAACCCTGACAGGGCCCCATTAGGGTTTTAGCACGGCAGTAAGGCACTGCTGAAGACAGCAAGCCAGTATCAGTTTAATCATAACACAGGCCTACCAAGGAGCCATTATGCCGCCAAGACAGAGAGATGGGCTTGTTCAGTCTGCCTCAAATTATCCATGTGGGTTTGGCTCACTTCCAGGGGTTCTCCTGTGGCAGCAGCGATGTGTTTGGGGCCAGTTCCTGAACTGGGGACCTGGACATTTGGCACATGAAGCTCAGCATCCATGTGGGTGTAGAACCAGGTCCTATTGTGCCTCACTGATCGCGCCAGATCAGAGTCTGACCCATACCCTTCTTATCACTGGAGCGAACCTTACAATCTGCATTAGTCGTGGGCTCAGACAGGAAGCGTGGAGAATATCTTTATTAAGACTACAAGCATGCACTGCGCTCAATTCTCAGGCCTTCCACCAGGACCTCAGGCTCCAGCCACCAAACTTCCCAAGCACAACAACAAGTTAGAAATGCTGCATGTACGTGTGTGCATGCGTGTGTGTGCACGTTTTTTCTTTCTCTCTCTCTCTCTCTTATACATTTCTAGGAGTCCAAACAGGTGAGCTTGGACCATCCATAGCAGAGAGGAACGCCATGTTGCCGGGGACCAAAGCATACGTTAGATACAGACTAAATGATTATTTCTGATTTAGAACTGGATTTTGTAACGTGAGGATGAGAAAGCTCTGCGGCAAACCCGTACCACGGCTGCGTGCCCCATCAGATGGTGTGGGCGGAGCCCGGAGCGGGCGGAGCACTGTAGGGTGTGCAGGGCTTACCTGTGAGCCTCTTCATTGGCTGCAGCCGCATGCTGATGGCCTGGTGCGTGAGCAGCGGGGAGGAGGGCAGTGAGCGGGACACGCCCTCCATGATGCGGATGTGCTGCATGCCTTCCGTCACCGGCAGCGCGGGCACCGTGTAGTCTCCCTCGAAGGTGCAGTCGCTGTCTGTGGAGCTGCCACCTGCAGGATGGGAGGGGAAGTGCACACTATTAAAATGATTAAAAGATTACTTTTTTTCCCCAGACATTCCTCCTGAAGCTCGCAAACTCCAGGGGTTACCAGAGGTACTGCAGCAAGGTCCCCTAAAACTACTGCCCTGTGCAGCTGTCAACATTCACTATTTAACATGGAAACATGACTGCTCTCTGCTGTCACTATATCATGGATCTACGCAAGACTACGTAGCTATTTAATAAAACATACATATTTCATAATTACATTCATTATTATGTTTTATTCAATTGTTATATATTTATGAATAATTACATCACAGCATTACCAGACAAAGTTCATTCAATGCAACGCTGACAGCAGTTCTGGTGAGTATAGGAATGTATTAATGAAATACTAAAAAAAAAAGAAATAAAACATTAAAAGGTGGCTGTTTTCCCATTTGACTGAGAGCTTCTCTGGGGACAGGGGACCCCAGTTTGGGAACCCCTGTCAACTTTCCCAGCATGCACTGGGGCACACAGCACATCTGACCCTGTCTGTCTATGGTCTGCAGGCCAGACGAATAGGATCATGCATTGAACAGAGAAAGCCATACTGTATTATCAGACTGAGCGCTAGGCACACTCTCCTGTGTTTGCCTAATGATGCAACCTTGAGACAGACACAGTATTCCTTCTGGTTTACTTAATGAATAACTCCAATATGGCACAGCACTGGGCATCAGCATGATGCAACTTCTGAGGCAGTGCCAAGGTGGTTGCAGGTTTGATTCCCAGCCAGCGCACCGTTGCCGTCAGCAATCATCAAACTAAATTGGCTCCGCTAACGTGCGCTACTATAAATGAATAATACGTCGATTATCTCTGTTCAGCAAGTCGGAATAGCCAAATGAACGATTGTAATAATAAACCGGTGAATCTGAGGCATTCTAAATTTTAATTCACTTACGTACGAACAATTCATTTTCCCTCCTGGACAAAAAAAGGGATTCTTCATTTTCTCCCGCAATGAACTGCTCAGGCTTTTCATCAGTGAGATCATAGCGCTTTACTGTAATTACGCACGGTATTAGAGGATGCTGGGGGGGGGGGGGGTGGAATTAATGGGCTGGGTAAGGCACGGAGCAGGGAGGAGTCTGATTGCGGCTCTGTTCCAGCTCCAGAGCCGTGCTGTGATTTGAAGGGACTGAGCCGGGGCCGGATCTCACGCCGGCTGGCGTCCGGCGTTCGTCACCTGGGAAACGAGCCCGCAGAAAAAAAAAAGAGAAAAAGGCTGTGATGGAGTCCTCCTGGGGCGATGTCCCTCTTTCCGCTGGGTGCTGGACCTTTTTTTCGGTCGCTCTGGGATTTCTGATTATGACCGGCCTGTGCCTTCAATACAAATCCCTCCCTAAACTGGGCAGGGCACATGCTGGCCTTGAGGAAGACAAATCAACACCTGCTAAATATTTCCTCCGCTCTGCCTATCTTCAAAAACAATTTAATACAATGTCTCAATTCTTTATACTTTATACAGTAAATTATACTTTTTTCAGACCAGTAGGTAACCTGTAGATACTCTGCAGGTCTAAATGCTCAGTACCTGGTTAAAACTATAAAACACAGTGAGCCAAGCAGTAATTTTTTTCCAAACAGCCATGCCTTCTCTTGCTGCAACCAAGAGTTCATGTGTGAGAACACAGACAACCTTGCTGAAAAGGGGATGACACAAGACCAGGGCTATATAATTACTGCAATACCACATGAAATATAGCTGAACACTACTAGTGTGGCTATTGCATATAATTAACAGAAATAAGAGGCACCAAGTGGGGGAACACAATCAAATCAAGAATTCACCTCAGAGACAAACTGTACATAAAACGCTATACGTGTACTAGAAATGTGTCACTGTTCAGTGGCAATTAAATCAGTTCATTTGTTCAAGTTGAATAAAACACACAATAAGGATGATGTTATAATTCAGGGAAAATAAATGACAGCACGATCCAGTGCTTCAATAAAAGGATATGGTTCACCATCAAACAAAAGTTGCTTCATAGACTAAAGTACACGTTGTAACATATGCCTTGAAGTGAAGTCAGTATTGGAATAAAAAGTGAAGTGAGTGTACATTTCTGATGAAATATTTTTTTTTTAAAATCAGAAACTGAAAACAGTCAGCAAATTCCCTTAAAATGTATAATGTTCTTTTATGGTTTAAATGTTTCAGAGGTAACAAAGAAAACACCTACACAGGCCTGCCGGAAATGGACACCGCGCGGTTACACAGGAACTGAAATTGCTACCAATCGTTTGCAATTATATTCCAAAGTGCCAGTCTGGCTGGTGGATAATACGTACGCATTACACTTTACTGTAGGTTAAGTTTTCAAATCACATGCAATCAACAGAGGCTATTCTCAGCAGAGGAAGGTTTTATTTTTTTTACAAAAACACAAGAGAGAGGGGAGTACTGTGCCTTTCAGGCCAACTGTAATTGCACCTAAAAATCACAGAGAATTTCAAAAAACAATTTTGAAAAATGCCCTGCTGGCTTGTCTGAACTCTGAGGAAAGATCACACATTTTGGCAGAGGGCATGAGGTCTTAACCGTGTGTGGGGAAATGCTAAATGGGCTCACTGCCTATCCCGTGCAATGAGCTCAGCCTTTAATGGTAGACTGCATATTACTGCAGCGCATGTAATCCTGCATATTACTGCAGCGCATGTAATCCAGTATGCTACAGTAGCGCATGTAATCCTGCATGTTACAGCAGCGCATGTAATCCAGTATGCTACAGCAGCGCATGTAATCCTGCATGTTACAGCAGCGCATGTAATCCAGTATGCTACAGTAGCGCATGTAATCCAGTATGCTACAGTAGCGCATGTAATCCTGCATGTTACAGCAGCGCATGTAATCCAGTATGCTACAGCAGCGCATGTAATCCAGTATGCTACAGTAGCGCATGTAATCCTGCATATTACAGCAGCTCATGTAGCCTAATCCTGCATGTTACAGCAGCGCATGTAATCCAGTATGTTACAGCAGCGCATGTAATCCAGTATGCTACAGTAGCGCATGTAATCCAGTATGTTACAGCAGCGCATGTAATCTTGCATTGCGCCAATGACAGGCAGAATAAATCTGTGTTTGAATACAGTCTGCTGACTGGCTCCAGTAGGCAGAGTCCACACCCAGCCACTACAGTAGTACAATGAATGGGGCGTATTTTAAAATCAACTTCCAAATCGGCGTTATTTAGACCAGCCCTGTACCAGTCCAACATCAGGGATTTTTGCATCAAACTCAGAGGTAATGCAGTGGTTAAAAAACAACACACAGAACCAAACCCTGAGACCAACAGAGAACTGGGAGGCGCCAGTACGATTCAGTACGATTCAGTACGATTCAGTACGATTCAGTACGATTCAGTACGATTCAGTATGATTCAGTTCAATTCAATTTGACTTGTATAGTGCTTTTTACAGAGGCTCTCTCACAAAGACGCTTTAAAGAAGAAAGAGAAAGGCTAATTAGGCAAAAACCAGGGTTAACCCCCCCCCAAAAAGCAAGCAACCGAGGCAGTAAATAAATAAATAAATAAATAAATAAATAAAAGGGAAGAAAAATATGAACAATGGGGGCGAAAACAATACCCACATGCAACCTGGCGGAGACTTATGCGATGGAACCCGTCTGTGTGCCGCGCGGCTGCTGAATTATTAAACGGCGTGCTGTATTATTTTCCCCCCTGCGAGTCCCGAGCCCCGCGGACCGCCTCCTCCGCGCCACACGGGCGGTACGCTACAGCGCAGGACCGCCGTACCAATACAGAGCAGAGGAGAGGAGAGGAGAGAGAGCTGCAGCGACCGCCACACGAGGGCAGAAGACTCCCGCGGCGCTCTGCGCCATAGCCACAGTGATGTCACGGCAACGGCAGGAGGATGCGAGAGAACGTGGGGGGGGGGGGTGTCAGATTCCCGCCATCTCCATGCGAACAATCGCTCCCGCCAGCGCTAATGGGTGGGAACACTGGGGTGGTGGGGGGGGCTTGGTGTCTGGGGGAATCGGAAAGTTGTGAATGTTTCTGTCACAGGCACAGGATTTCTGGGGGGCACCGGGACATAGAGGATGTAAAATAGCTCTCTCTATTATACTACTGTGTGTCCTATAGAGTGTAACAGAATTCTCTCCCATAATACTGTGTGGCCTACAGGGTGTAAAACAGCTCTCTCCTATAGTACTGTGTGGTGTTCAGAATGTAAAATAGCTCCCTCTTACAGAGAGAGCTGTTTTATACAAACGTCTATGGTTAATAATATACATCATAATTATAAATAGAGCGCACGGCTCTAACGCTTGTCCAACAGCATCCTTGCATGTAAACTGTGCATGTGACAGCTGTAATCTGCGCGCAAACAGATGCATCCTCCCGAAACAAATTGTTTGCAGGTGCTTTTCTGACAGCCGACAAATCGGTAATTATGACATACTGCCGTCAGGTGATGAATCGCAGGCGGACGCCAGCCCGCGTTATCGGGTCCGGGGCCGCACCCCCATGTTTCACGGCGCTCATCGGCGGGGCCTCCCTGTGTCCCGAGCGTGGTCATGTGACCGTGACGACCACCTGCTACCCCCGCCCCCACCAGGAGGAGTGGCCGCGTGTTCCGAGCAAGAGCTCACTTACACTGCGCCTCACTGCCAGACTCCGCCCTCCTGGTACAAGGCATCCAAAAGCCAATTAAAGAGAGACACACAAACACACACACACAACCACACACACCCACACATAACCACACACACACACAGTGGCATTCTGTGTGGATGTTGTTTGCCGGTGTGTTTGCAATTAAAAATACTTCTAAAATAATGAGCAAGTGCCGAATGAACGATCAGTAATAAAGAAAGTCAATTATCTTCAGCTAATCTACAGTATAATGAGTTCAAAGCAATCACAGATGCATTGTACCTTTTTGTTAAACTTTTAATTAGACCCTAATGTTCCTTTTAGTAACCACTGATGTCTGAAATATTATTTTTCTTCAAGTTATTGAAAGATCCAGATAAACCATCTGACTTCACAAAACTCAAGTAAAAACCACAACATACAGAGTGCATGTTGAAACCTTACAACATATATCTTTCCAAAAAACAGGCTTTCTATATATTTTGTGTTGTGTTGCCAGTCTCTTGACTTTGAGACCTTATCCCCATAACACTAGGGTAATGAAGCTGAAATGACCGAATAAACAATTAGTTCAATAAAGTTCTAAGTTTTGGGAACCACTGATTAACCAGCGATGCTTGATTTATCCCAGTGTAAAACTGTTGCCTTAAGTTGGCCCAGAAATGCTGCATTCATAATAAACTACAATGGCTGGGGATGGTAAAGGGTAAAAGCTTTGTGCAGAAGTCACATATTACATATTCAGGTGCCACAGGACTCGAGGGAATGAAACTTATGAGCGGTAATGTTCTGCTGCTAATGTTCATCTCCTCTAAGGCGCAGTAACTACCATTTTATTTATCCTTTGTTTTACCAGGAGAGTTCCACTGAGATTAATATCTCTTTCACCAGGGTTTCTTGGCCAAGCAGTAGCAGGCAGTGTTGCAAGTAAAAATACTTTGGTGTCTTCTGTTGCAGACAGACACATAGGATCTAGCCGTTTAGCTCGTTTTGGTTTCTGTGCACAGTGTAAATTCAAAAGTAAAATTTACCTCCGTTATGGTGCTGTTTGCAAAGCTCACACTGTCCCTCATAAGCGAGAGAAATAGTGCTGAAGTCCGTTATAAGGCAGTTCGTAGGCCAGTAAATTTGTTTAGAACAGTTTAGATTGCGTTAGAAATGTCTTTGAAAAGCACTGCTGCTGTGTCCTTCCGTTCCGTGGCCTTGCTGAGCCGCTGGCCTTGACGCCTGCCTGCCCCCCCCCATCCCCTCCCGTCTTTCCCCATTCCTCTCTGCGGAGTATGCAGAGCCGACCGGATGCTTAATAGCTTCAGAGCACCTGCTTTACAGCTTCCTCGTTCTTTATTATCTTTCTAGGCTACACACGGATGGAATTGGAAGAACTCACATAGATTTGCTGTCCCATATTTTTTAACCCCCCCCCCCCCAATTCCCGTTCAGTTTTTATTGTGGGTTACAATGCAGCGTGTGGTTGAAAAGCTCATTGAAGTCTTGCTAGCTTTTGTTCACTTATTTACGTTTGGGTTTATCTATGTTGCTAATTAACGTTAGCAACCTGGCTACTGTTTACCAAGGTAGTTAGCCAACAGGAGCTAGATAAATTTAGCATCTGTCCAAACATCAATTTTACTCATGGGCAGGATAATTGGTGTGAATGGGACTTTGCCTCTTTTTTGTAGCCTGACAGAGCAAAACCAAGGCCGCTTTAGTCCAGAACTAAAGATTACGCACTGGGCCTTGGCATACTCTAGCATTAGCGCACACTGACCTTCCTCAGTAGTGTAAAATGTTAGTTCTTTTTGTCCCTCTGAGGCCACTGTGACAAACGGCAACAGAAGGACCTGCACTCAGTACCAGGGCAGGCAAGCGCAGTGTGCTTTAGCTCAGTGCTGTCTGAATGTGTTCCTCCTTTTAAACAGTCTGCAGGGAGATAACCCTGTGAGATCTCTATTGCATTCCACAGTCGCCAAGGCATAGCTGGGACTCTCCTGCCACATCCAGGGAGAAACAAAGTGCCACATGGGAAAAAATGGCTCCTCTATCACCCATTTCCTCTGTGGAATGAATAGGAATCTTATATTACCTCCCTGCGTTTTTTTTGTGTGTGCTTTGTGTGTGTGTGTGTGTGTGTGTGTGTGTGTACATGTGTGTGCGTGCTCCTCTGTGTGTATACGTGTGTGTTTGTGTGAGTCTGCGTGTGCCTGTCAGACACACAGTACACTGTAGTGTTGACCCAGGATGATGGACACTGTAAGCATGTGTAAGTAGTCGGACTGTAAGAGGACGGATATGATAATAACTGGAGAGACTCTGAGATCCCGCAGCACTTCCCAGCTGGCAGCCTCTCCTCTCCCCTCCTGTCCACACCTCTCCTCTCCTCTCCCCTCCTGTCCTCTCCCCTCCTGTCCACACCTCTCCTCTCCCCTCCCCTCCTGTCCTTTCCTTTGCCCTCCTGTCCACACCTCCCTTCTCCTCTCCTCACTTCTTCTCTCCTCTCCTCTCCTCTCTCCTGCTTGTGAATCATCGCCCCCGGCAACAGAGGGGAGC
This sequence comes from Anguilla rostrata, assembly GCF_018555375.3. Classification (NCBI taxonomy): domain Eukaryota; kingdom Metazoa; phylum Chordata; class Actinopteri; order Anguilliformes; family Anguillidae; genus Anguilla; species Anguilla rostrata. Next base: position 7,902,560 of record NC_057949.1, read on the forward strand.
CTTGTAACCTGGCAACCTTGACAGAGCCTCGCCAAACCTCTCCAGGCCCCCTTTGCTCCGCTCTCGTCCAGACTCCTGCGTGCCGACACGAAATCCCCCCCCCACTGAGTGCCCTTAAGACCAGGTTAGCTCAAAAGAACACCCCAGGAACACAGGCTTCATCTCCACAGCAGAGCACATTTAGGCTGTACTGTACAGTGCCACAGGCTGCCAATCACACCCCCTCCTCCTGGTTTCTATTGGCAGTTATAAATAAAGTACTGCAGCACAAGGCTGTCAAAATAAAGGGAACCATTAACAATATAATTTCACTCTTTCCCAGGCGGTCCTGTGAGGCTCTATATTTAGGCTCGCATGGCTTCAGAATGCTAATATTTTTCTTCACTTGTTCGCACAATTATCAGGTTCATACCAGTTTAGGCCCTAGGGGAGGGCTTGTTTATTTTTAACTGTTTATACCCGCTAGTCGTCGCATTTCACTAAATTGCCATTAAATGTTAAATAAATGGCATGAAAATAACTTAGTCAAACTCAAATTTTGTATTTCAGAATGAAAACAGAGGTTAATGAGATTTTTTAGAGCCTTCTCTGAAAAAAATTTAAGAAAACAGAAATGGAATCCTGGCAAAACTACAAATACAGAAATGGAGAAAACATGGCTAATCTCCCCCGTAAAACGCCCACTGACTCCACATACACTCTGAAGCTGTGAAAATCGCATACACCCCAATGTTGAGCAAACAATCGCCCACAGACATATGATCACACACAGAAGCATGACAGATAGGGACACGTATGTCACACACACACACGTGCATGTGCAGACACATGCATGCACACACACACACATGTGCATGCACATACAATATTTCTTAATCTGGGCTGTAAATCTCATGCCAAGCACGTGATCCCACACCCTAATGCGCATTAAGCTGTTCTTCCGTGATACATGAACGTATGTAGCTTTCTCCAGAACAGGAGATGGGCACTGCAATTCCCCAGCATTAAAGCAAACAAACATGTGTTTCCATAAGTGCCGTTGCTGAAACCTTTAATTCAGTCGCATATCGGAAAGGGGGGGAAAAAATCATACGGGAGCCTGAGGAATCCACAGCCCATCAAACCCAGTCACTCATTCACCCAAACAGAAACGCATACAGTACAAACACAAGCACAGCAGGACGTCCGCTGAACAAAGACAAGCAAAAAAAAAATTTGGGAATGCACACTGGTCTACTGAACGCTAAAAGCCTAAAAATATGAAAAGTAATGTAATGTAGCCCCAAAATGATCACAAGCACATAAAACCAATGGCACTGCAAATTGCATCAAGAAAAATGAACCCGTCCTCAACCTCCACCGTCTGTTTTCTTGAGGCTTTCACAGATTTAAAGCTGCAATGTCCCGTCTGCAGCACCCACAGAACGGACTGCTGTCCTAAGCAACTGCAGGACCAGCTTTGTAGACGTTACCTTCAAATGATGCTTCGACACACACACACACACATGCATGCACACACACACACACACACACACATACACATGCACGTGTATGAAGAGGGTGAACATTCCCATGTATGTACATTATACCCGCTCACAGAAACACACATGCACACATGCATGCACACACGAAAGGAGACATGTGAAAAGCAAATAGCAAATAGTCCCACATATGCACATTATACCCACTCACAGAATACACACACACGCACAAAGACGTACACATACACACGACACACACACACAGATAATTCTGCAAGTTAATTGTGGCAAAGCACCCCCCACAGTAGCATTTGGTCCATAGTCAGAGATCCCTGCTAATGTTCCATGAAGTCAGAAGTCAAGGACATTTAAACTTCCGTCTCCTGATTTGCCATTTACACCTTTACACGGTTTCTATAAGGCGTTATACAACCACTTCTACTGGATTGTAATAAGACAAAAAACTAGGCCATCTTTCTCATCTTGCAGTTTTTTTTTGCCAAGTGCTTCCCTACCTTTTCGTTCTCAAAGAAAAAAACGAGATGGATTTTATTTATTTAGCATGATCTCAGGAAAAAAAAGGCTGAACTTCAATTTTGACTTCCACTTTCATTCTCTCATATCCTGTTTTGTGGAGCTTCTGGCAGAAACTACTGAGGCACTTATGAATGTTGGAAATGCTCCAGTTAATTTTAGGCTGAAATACAAGTCAGCAGCCCATTCCTGAGCACCAAACAGTCGCAGGAAACTGCTCATGTTTTCAGTTGTCACGGGTGGAGTTGAATTGACACAAAGGCCCAGATTCTCCATCAATGCCAGTTAGGCCTCTGTAAGTGAAAACTATATGTAATGTGACAGAGTGATACTCCATCGTCAGTACAAAACACAGCATCTTGCCGCATTGTGTACCTGTACTGAACTACAGTTCAGGAGAGACGTCCAGAGATTTTTCCTCTGAACTGGGTCCAAGAAAACCATTTTGTACAGTTCAGGAGGAAGTGCATCTCTGTCTCTCTCTGTTGCTCTCTTTGTCTCTGTTATCGTCTCCGCCTGTCTCTCTCTTGCTGTCACTGCCTCTCTCTCTCCATCTCTCTCTCGCTGTCTGTCTCTGTCTCTGTCTCTGTCTCTCTCTCTCTCTTGCTCTCTGTCTCAACCTTTGCCCTCTCTCAAGTGCAGCTTTACTGACATGGCAACAAAGCACACAGGCGACCGGTGTGCTTTGTTGCCAAAGCGCACCGGTCGCCTGTTTCACTGGGGAAAATGCTGCAATAAGCCCGCTTTGCTGATGTCTGCTTTCTCCATTCTGGCTCAAATTGGGGCAGGCTTTTTTCCCCGGAAAGCATGGAGCAGGAGGATCAGCGTTTTTCCCAGGGAGCTCGGGTGCAACTTCCCGCAGTCGTGCCGTTCTCCGTATCTACCTGGGCTCTGTGATGCGCGTGAGACCCCGCTGCGCACGGTAAGGGCCTAAGAGCGAAAGGGAAGGGGATGCCCACATTAGAACGCAGAGCGGCGGAAAAAACTAATTCCATCTGGTCTTTGTGTCATGATGGAAACTGACGAGGACAGGAGCGTGCGGTGTGATCTGGCCCCAAACCCCTCCACACGAAGGGCTAACGCGAGAGGCTAACATGAAAGGCTAACACGAGGAGCTAACACGACAGGCTAACACAAAAGGCTAACATCACAAGCTAACACGACAAACAAACATGAGGGGCTAACACAACAAACTAACACAAGGGGCTAACACAACAAGCTAACATGAGGGGCTAACATAACAAACTAACACAAAGGGCTAACACAACTAGCTAACATGACGGGCTAACGCGAGATGCTAACACGACAAGCAAACGCGATGAGCTAACGCTGCTCCCCTGCGCATTCAGCCTGGTCTGTCTCACCACTCGAAACCAACAGCAGGGACAGTCTCTGTAGGTGTTCCAGACGATGGCGCTGTTACACTGTGTTTGGGTCACTCCAAACTCCAGATCCACGCGCCCAGAAAGCAGCAGATGCTTCAGACGAGTGCCCAAACCAAGGCTCAAGACCAGGGGTGCGGTCAATTCCACCTCAATCCCGTCAAATCCGGAAACAAACCGAAATTACAGCCGAGAGGTACAACTCACTCAGAACTCAAACTGCACCGAAATAATACAGACAACATGGCGACAGGGGCGAAGGGGTGAGACCTGACTGTCTGCTCCTGTACAGCTTCACTGTACAAGAGCTGCACGGCTCCCAGTGTAAGCTGACGTAAATCACACAGCCCATATGGTGTGTAGCAGCACACTGCAGGTGAGCTTGGCCGGCTGGAGGAGGAGTCCAGGTCAGGAAGCAGTTCCCTCTGCGTTACTGACGTTCGACAAAGCACAGCACTGCCTGTTTGGCAGAGAAAGCGAATGGAAAAATAAAAAGAAATGAAGAAACTCTTCTAAACTGAATTTCATATAAACTTCTAAGTGTGTGCCTATTTCAATCAAAAAATACATATGAAAAAAACAGAGATATTTTTATCCTCACATTTTCTGTATTTCTTTCTGTCAAAACATGCTTATTGCTCACGGCAGGGGATTGAGAGCAACATCACTGCAGCTGGAAAGAAGAAAGTGTGTGTGTGTGTGTGTGTGTGTGTGTGTGCGCGTGCGCGTGCCTGGGTATCTGTACGTGCAGCTGTTTCATATTTAAGCTTACATTCATATTTGATGTAATATTTATATCTGTGTGTACGTCGGAGTATATGCATGCGCATACATAAGGCTGCATGTAGGCTTGTGCCTGTGTACAAGTAAGCCTGGGTTTGCTTCATACCTCTGCGTGAGTGTAGATCTGTCCGGATGTGCGTGGGTGTGGCTGCTCTGTAAACACTACATCCTGGCATCTACCTCAGCAGAACACATATTCAGATGGCTCTCCTCTCCGCTTCCTTATTGCCTTTCTTATGCTCTCCAGTCAGCAGCTCTGAGCAACGGGTGGAGCTCTATGAAGACCACGGCAATAATGCAGAGGTTAGACAACATCTGATTATCAGAGTATCTCTTTCCGGTTATGCGTTCCGGTGCGATTAACTGGAGTTGTCAGATACGGTCGTGCCGGAGCGGGTCGTTGGTCGAGCTCGGTCCGTGGGGTGCACCGCATGCGCTGGGTCTCATTCCGGCCGAGCTCTTAATTAACAACAGCTGATCTGACTCAACTGGAGACTGGAAATATCTCTTTCTGCCATCTCTACATTTAGGCAGCTGTAAATATTTGTGAAGGTAATCTGTTGTTGAGGCGTGTGTGAGTTCGGCATGTGTGTGTGGTTTATTTGTGTGTGTGAGTGTGTGTGTGTGTGTGTGTATGGTTTATTTTGTATGTGTGTGTGTGGGCATGTTTACCTATCTTTGTGAGAACCAAATGTCCCCACAAGGATAGAAAGATGAGGAAAACTACGCAAGGTGGGGACCTTTTGCTGGTCCCCACAAGTTCAAGAGGCTGTTTTAGGGTTAGGACTTAGGGTTAGGGTTAGGGTTATAATTAGGTTAAGGTTAGGCTTAAGGTTAGGCATGTAGTGGTTGGGGTTAGGTTTAGGGTTAGAGGTTACGGAATGAATGTAAGTCAATGGTAAATCCTCACAAGTATAGCAATACAAATGTGTGTGTGTGTGTGGCTTACTTGTGTGTGTGTGCACGCACGTGTGTGTGTGTGTGTGTGTGTGTGTGTGTAATAAAATAAAACAGTATCAGCCCCAAGGAAATATTTAGCAAGCTGTCTCAGTTCAGCTTAATTCCAATTTTTAAAAGGAATGGCTTCTAAGCACTTCTGAATGAATAATTATTCTGTAACAACTGAATGAAAAGACTAATTATTCTTCATAAATAAATTTGAATGCCCATTGGAATCACTGATCTACTTAATGGGCTCAAAACAAAAGACAACAGAATTATAATGTGTACACATTGTATCCTTAAATTAAAAAAACTTTCTTCCAACAACCTGCATCTGTAATGAAAGCTCACTTTACTAATGTCTGCACAGTAGATCATTTACATAGAATTCACATTCAATTATAATCCATCCATGAATGCACCAGCTCAAACACAGCAGCCAAAAGCTGAAAAAAGCTTTCCTCACAATATTCAGTGTGGCGCAAACAATTGCACCACAGATGCAACTCGCATCTCCAAAAAATAGATTCCACACACATACAAAATTTGGTACACCATGATCACAGCATTATGGTTCAGTCATATTTATTGCTTATTATTATAATCTGTGATCTGTACAGGTCTAAGCATGGGCCCAAGGCAATGTGTTCTATAATCAAAACCATCTTATGCAAAAGGACGTAATAAATCTGAATTTCTAATATAAGCCTCCCCCCCTCCCATTCACCCTGTGAAGATCAAAGAGGACCGCTGGCGGTAAAAACAGGTCACAGCACACCGCATTCCCCAGAGGGAAACGTGTGGGGTACAGGCCCCACAAACCCCAAAACACACGACACGCACAGATCAGCAGGCAGAGGGGATAACACGACATGGAGCCTTTTCCTTTGCCCCGAGTAGCAGTCTTTTAATCCACTGTAGTTTTGTTTTTTTCAGATTTCTAAGTCAGAGTTCAAAAATTCCCTTGCATTCAGTTACCAGGAGTCATTGTTACATCAGCACTAGAACATTCAGTTAAAATCATTCCAACCACACATTTGTGCTCTTACACTTATAACGGGTTAAAAAGTCACATAAAGATTTCTGGCGATACAACAATTTGGGAAAACAGCAGCTGGGAAATGACCTCCCCTCTTCAGTTTTGCCAGTTAACCTCTGAAACGCAGCTTCCATTCACGCGCCATCTGCCATAAGCCAGCGAGCTGCACACAACGGTGCGATGCGGCCATGAGCCAGCGGGCTGCACACAACGGTGCGATGCGGCCATGAGCCAGAGAGCTGCACACAACGGTGCGATGCGGCCATGAGCCAGCGGGCTGCACACAACGGTGCGATGCGGCCATGAGCCGGCGAGCTGCACACAACGGTGCGATGCGGCCATGAGCCAGAGAGCTGCACACAACGGTGCGATGCGGCTTCGTAAAACAAACGTGATAAAACCTGGAGCCGGAGCGTCTCTGAGCCGGAGCAGGAGCGTCTTTCAGACCCGAAGCCGGGGCAAGGCACCATGACTTGAAAGAGAACAGCCTCATCTGTTCCTCCGTGTCGTTTCTTTTCCTGTTCATTTGAATGCACCGCATGTTCAAACTGCGATCCACCCCCCCCGCCCCCCCATGCTGCACGCGCAGCCATTTTACCCGCATTAACTGCAGGCAGTGCATCTGTAAAGAGGCTCCTCAGCTCCGACCCCGTGGGGACAATCGGAGGCTTTAGGAGCTTTAGGGGCTATAGGGGCCAGCCTAAGCCAATTCACTGCACCAGATCCCAGCAATCAGACCCTCTTCAAGGCCTCTTCTCATAGGCCTACTCACTACCGCAAAGAGCCAGGAGAGCGGACCAGGAGACAAAAATTACCCAGATTGTGGGCGAGCCAAGCTACTGAGGGATAAAACAAAAGAACAGTTGGGGTTGGGGAGGTGTAATAAACCAGGCTCTTAATATATAGGGAGGTAGAACTGCACGTCTAATCAAATCCCCCCGCGGTAAATTTGAGCAGCGATTCGCGAGATGCCCTTGACTCTGTGATGAGTGGGTGGTGAAGGTCACTGGTGCGCCGTGCAGCATTCCGCCGTCAGCGGAGAACGCCGTGTACCGCCAATCCGCTGAATCATCAAAAGAGGCCACGTCGAAAGCTCATAACTGCTACAGTCACTGCCCTCAAGGGCTGCGGCTGCCAGAGACCTGAGAGAGATGACACAGCAGACACTTGCTGCTTCACTCTGCACTAATCCCCCCTGCATCACCCGGGTCAGCCATCTCACTGTACACTAATCCCCCCTGCATCACCCGGGTCAGCCATCTCACTGTACACTAATCCCCCCTGCATCACCCGGGTCAGCCATCTCACTGTACACTAATCCCCCCTGCATCACCCGGGTCAGCCATCTCACTGTACACTAATCCCCCTGCATCACCGGGTCAGCCATCTCACTGTACACTAATCCCCCTGCATCACCCGGGTCAGCCATCTCACTGTACACTAATCCCCCTGCATCACCCGGGTCAGCCACCTCACTGTACACTAATCCCCCTGCATCACCCGGGTCAGCCATCTCACTGTACACTAATCCCCCTGCATCACCCGGGTCAGCCACTCACTGTACACTAATCCCCCTGCATCACCGGGTCAGCCATCTCACTGTACACTAATCCCCCCTGCATCACCCGGGTCAGCCACCTCACTGTACACTAATCCCCCTGCATCACCCGGGTCAGCCATCTCACTGTACACTAATCCCCCCTGCATCACCCGGTCAGCCATCTCACTGTACACTAATCCCCCTGCATCACCCGGGTCAGCCATCTCACTGTACACTAATCCCCCTGATCACCCGGGTCAGCCATCTCACTGTACACTAATCCCCCCTGCATCACCCGGGTCAGCCATCTCACTGTACACTAATCCCCCTGCATCCCCGGGTCAGCCATCTCACTGTACACTAATCCCCCTGCATCCCCGGTCAGCATCTCACTGTACACTAATCCCCCTGCATCACCCGGGTCAGCCATCTCACTGTACACTAATCCCCCTGCATCACCCGGGTCAGCCATCTCACTGTACACTAATCCCCCCTGCATCACCCGGGTCAGCCATCTCACTGTACACTAATCCCCCTGCATCACCCGGGTCAGCCATCTCACTGTACACTAATCCCCCTGCATCACCGGGTCAGCCATCTCACTGTACACTAATCCCCCTGCATCACCCGGGTCAGCCACTCACTGTACACTAATCCCCCTGCATCACCCGGGTCAGCCATCTCACTGTACACTAATCCCCCTGCATCACCCGGGTCAGCCACTCACTGTACACTAATCCCCCTGCATCACCGGGTCAGCCATCTCACTGTACACTAATCCCCCTGCATCACCGGGTCAGCCATCTCACTGTACACTAATCCCCCTGCATCACCGGGCAGCCACTCACTGTACACTAATCCCCCTGCATCACCCTCGTACCACACACAATCCCCTGCATCACCAGGGTCCACCAAAACTCACTGTACACTAATCCCCTGCATCACCCCGGGTCAGCCATCTCACTGTACACTAAACCCCCTGCATACACCGGGCAAGCATCTACTGTACACTATCACTAGACCCTCTGTCACACAAAACCCTGCATCACCCGGGTCAGCCATCTCACTGTACACTAATCCCCCCTGCATCACCCGGGTCAGCCACCTCACTGTACACTAATCCCCCCTGCATCACCTGGGTCAGCCATCTCACTGTACACTAATCCCCTCTGCATCAACCGGGCCAGCTATCTCACTGTACACTAATCCCCCCTGCATCACCTGGGCCAGCCAACTCACTGTACACTAATCCCCCCTGCATCACCCTCTGTACCACACACAGAACCCTCTGGTACTACAAACAGTTCCACACACAGAACCCTCTCTGTACTATAGACTTAATCCACTGTTCCACACACAGAACTCTCTGTACTACACACAGAACCCTCTGTACCACACAAAGAACTCTCTGTACTACACACAGAAGACTTTCTGTACTACACACAGAACCCTCTGTTCCACACACAGAATCCTCTGTACCACACACAGAACTCTCTGTTCCACACACAGAACCCTCTCTGTACTACACACATAACCCTCTGTACCACATGCAGAACTCTCTGTTCCACACAGAACCCTCTCAGAGTGGGCACAGCAGGAGCTAGACAGAGCTGCCAGGCATCCCGCGTAGGCCGCGAGGCTCTGAGGAGCTTCTGCACAGCGCTGAGTGGGTGGCACCGCCAAGCATGCTGGGATTGGCCTCCCGCCGATCGGTAGCAGGAGATTCTCCTGTGCTCCTGGGCATACACGCACGGTGGGGTGGATTAACCACCCAAAAACAAAAACCCAGAGGCGGCCATCGCTCACTGGTAATTACACCAACAAAACACGACATTGCGTACAACTATTAACACAGACGCAAGCCTGGCCTGAATTAACATTCAGCCATAACAGTTCAACAGAAGAGTTAGCCTTTCCTTTTCATGACTTCAAAAATCACCTAAATTAACTTTCCATACTGTGTTTGCAAAGAAAGAAAGCTAAAATGGTAAATGGACTGCATTTATATAGCGCTTATATCCAAAAAAAAACTTTACAATTGATGCCTCATTCACCAGAGCAGGTAGGGGTTAGGTGTCTTGCTCAGGGACACTTCGACATGCCCAAGGCGGGGATCGAACCAACAACCCTCCGATTGCCAGACAACCACTCTTACCTCCTGAGCTATGTCGCCCCCACACAAAATCACATCTATTAGTAAGCCAAAGATGACAAATGCTTGCTAGGCTTCACAGCTGTTTCCAAAGCATTCATACTAAGGAAAATTCATAAAACTCCAAACAGACAGAGGAGAAAGGGAAGCTACTGGCGACCGTGGACGACACTAAGCAGAAACTAAAGCAGGCTCGGAGTACTTCCTCAAGAAGCACTACCCATAAAGCCCTTCTGCGAGCGGCTCATTTAGCGCCAGACCACCGAAACACCGACAATTCATACCCTTGTCCTCCTCAATCAAATCCGCCGTCTATTATTTCAGCCTGTCCATCGCACACTCGCTGGCAGGCACAGTAAACACAGATCTACAGCAGGCAGACAGGACAATGAAGAGATGTGGTACTCTCCCTCGGACTTCTGGGACCTGTAGTTTTTTGGACAGTGATTTCAGGAGACGATTATGCTTCGCTGCAACCCATATCCGAGCCTATGTTTATGTGTCATTATGTGCCTGTTACACATTCAGACAAAGTGCAGTGTGATTAAAGTAAATGTGCTGAAATCATGGAACAATTTAGTAACACCGGAGCAGTACGTCAGCCAGTAATCTAAACGCCTACAGGGGCTCACAGAGGAGTAGAGAAAGTGTGAGAGAGCGAGAGAGAAAGAAAGAGAGAGAGAGAGAGACCACTGTACACACAGGAATGTGCACAAACACAAACTCAAACACACACACACACACACACACACACACGTCCATCCGCTGACCCTTGAGTGCAGCTAAATTATTCAGCACATTTACGCTGTTGACCGGAGGGGGGGCTGGAGCAGGTTAGCGGTAGAGCAGAGCGCCAGGGCCTTCCTCACAGCCGCCATGTCTTTTATCCTCTCCTGTGCTAACGTCCGTCTGCGCCTGACCACGCCTCTCACCAGGGCTCTCTATACGCACAGCGAGGAGGAAACCCCTCTGCTGCCCCCTCTCACACACAGTCTGACCCCTGTGTCTCTGTGTCCCTGTCTCACACACAGTCTGGCCCCTGTGTCTCTGTGTCCCTGTCTCACACACAGTCTGGCCCCTGTGTCTCTCTGTCCCTCTCACACACAGTCTGACCGCTGTGTCTCTGTGTCCCTGTCTCACACACAGTCTGGCCCCTGTGTCTCTGTGTCCCTCTCACACACAGTCTGACCCCTGTGTCTCTGTGTCCATCTCACACACAGTCTGAGCCCTGTGTCTCTGTGTCCCTGTCTCACACACAGTCTGACCCCTGTGTCTCTGTGTCCCTCTCACACACAGTCTGGCCCCTGTGTCTCTCTGTCCCTCTCACACACAGTCTGACCCCTGTGTCTCTGTGTCCCTGTCTCACACACAGTCTGGCCCCTGTGTCTCTGTGTCCCTGTCTCACACACAGTCTGACCCCTGTGTCTCTGTTCTCACACACAGTCTGACCCCTGTGTCCGTCTCACACACAGTCTGACCCCTGTGTCTCTGTGTCCTGTCTCACACACAGTCTGACCCCTGTGTCTCTGTCTCACACACAGTCTGACCCGTGTCTCTGTGTCCATCTCACACACAGTCTGACCCCTGTGTCTCTGTGTCCATCTCACACACAGTCTGAGCCCTGTGTCTCTGTGTCCATCTCACACACAGTCTGAGCCCTGTGTCTCTGTATCCCTCTCACACACAGTCTGGCCCTGTGTCTCTGTGTCCCTGTCTCACACACAGTCTGACCGTGTCTCTGTGCCTGTCTCATACAGTCTGCCGTGTCCTGTGTCTCCACACACAATCTGATCCCTTTAAAGTAGGCATCCACATGTTTTTAAAACCATAACAAATATTCAATATTGAATAATTATTTAATATGGTTTTTCCACAGAAAATGCTCAATAAGCTACTGAAAATGGCATAGTAGCATCTCTAAACCTTTACTCTCATTGAGGATGCCAGAATCTATTCAACACACCAACTGTCACAACAATGTCACTAACGAGTCAGCTATCTGTGAGATAGGGTTTCAGTTTACCACATTGCCCTCCTGTAATTTGCATATATTTGCATAATGGACCATGATAGGTTCGACATATTTGTGACGTCACAAATTTTGCTCGTACATACACGATTCCAAATCAAATTTCAGGGAAGTGGAGAGAAGCTTTCCGTCTACGGTGAAAGAATGTGGAAAAAGGCACACTGGTGACAAGTTCTGCACAAAAAAATCTAGCTGCATAGTGAAAGGAGTGGAGTTAACCATAAAAAAAAACACATTTTTGAATGAGGGCGGTCTTTAAGTACTTCACTCGTCTGTGCCGAAAAATGGGTAATCATCAAAAAAAAAAGGAAAAAACTGAAATCCCACAAGAAAGCAGCAGAGGCAGTGGCTGAAAGAGCTGATGTGGGCAGGGGCCCGGTTTCAGAAGCGAGCCAGTTTCAGTGCGACCGAGCTGCGCTGCGCTAAAACCCGCTAAACCCGCTGAAGTAAGCAAGCAAGCAACGGCGAAACTGCACTGCTGAAGAAACACCCCAATTTACCCTTTTCACTGCTAAAAAGTGCGGGATGACACACTGACTCACGTCTGGAGTCATCAGAAAACACATCCTTTGAAGACAAATTGCAAGAAAGAAATCCTCACCAGCGGGCTGCTGCAGGGTCCTGTATTTTATCAGGTGTTATGTCAGACACAAAGGCAGCTCACTGCCGTCGAATCAGAACTGCCGTCCAATCAGAATGCTGTGATGTCACCAGCCATCAGTGTTCCCTGCTTTCCCTCTAACTCTATGCTTTTTTTTTTTTGCTTTCTCCTCTCTCGCTTTCTTTATTTCTCTACCTCCCACTCCCTTTCTGCTTTCTTTCTCTCTCCACAAAATGAATCACTTTGCTCAGTACAATGCAGGTAGCTCCCACACACAAACACACACACACACACACTCCTCTCTCGCTCTCTCTCTCTGTCTGTCTCACACACACAACCTCTATCTCTCTCTCTCTCTCTCACTCAATCTCTCTGTTCTAAGATCAAATTTCACCAAACAATGAACCCCCCCCCCCTTCCAAAAATACTCAGCAGGGCATTGCATGAAGTAGGCGATATGGCTTTTTTTTGGGGGGGGGGGGGGGCAGCCAGTGTGAGAGGATGATAGAGCGCTGATTACAAAATACCCGGAGGGAGGAGGGGGGGCGCAGGGCGCCTCTGCACCCTGTCTGCTCTGATAAACGATGTCGCCGCGGTGATGAATCCTCCGACCCCGCCCGTGTCAGCAGGAGCAGGTGCACCTGGCACGGGGAGCCGGGGGGGGGGGTGAGCGTGGCGGCAATCGTGCATGCAGAGGACAGAAACGGTGCCAAAACGTTGACGTTACAAACGGCAAAACAGAGACAAGAAAACCTGAGCCAACAGGCAGCTGTGGTAAGTGTTCCCACAGTCTATATAGAGTGCCACAGTCCGTGTGAACAATCAGCACAATTCCTCACACAGATACAATACAATGTATCTTTAAAATGCTACTTTACAGCCGTACTATACACGCAATACTTGGTCTAGTTATTGTACTGCAACTTGAGTTCTTCCCTCTCGGTTTGTGGGAAAAAAATAACACTTCTTTTTTTTTACTCATTGGGGCATTTACTGAAACAGTTTCCCCGATGTGATAACGTTACTGAAATTCTCAGTGCCCCCAGCAAAGCAACAACATGGCCAGGGGGTTTTGGCTGAAAATATCTGATGACTTAAATTCGTCAACAAAGTTCAAAGATATTTTACCATTTGACCACAAACATTTGCTTTCATTTGTACTTTTGTTTTAATGATGAAACATTCAGAGATTTGTTCTTTCTTATCATCATCATCATCAAGTGTGAGTGAATGAAAAACCTCTTTGCAGTAAGCCATTATTTACACAGGTAGATCTGGAGTTTGATACGTTGCTTAGAAAACAAAGCCGGCTTTGATTACTCAAATTCCTTTTAACTTGAGCACTGTAAAAAATTCTAACTGAAATGGAAAAGCCGATATCAAACACACACGCACACACACAGACACACAGACACACAAACACACAAACACACACGCACACACACAGACACACACACACAGACACACAAACACACACGCACACACACAGACACACAAACACACAAACACACAAACACACACACACACAGACACACACACAGAACAGGGAACGGTACCAAACTCCTCACTTCAAGCCGAAGTGCACTGCACAGCTAATGTGACCCTCGTGCAGAAAGCTGCGCTCCAGCGAGGAAGAGCGCGGCCGCGGACCTGAAACCGTCCGCCAAACAGAGAGGGTCCAGACTGGACAGCGTTACGCTCCGGCGCTGAAACCCTTCACAGACCCGCCAAGTGTGCGCCGGCAAACTAGCGGAAAGTCCTGCTGACCGCGCCACACCAAGTGGGCGGCTGGCAGGAGCTGAAATTAGCCGGGGATGAGGAGGGGGGGGGAGGTATGAGGCATGGACACAGAGTGGACAATGAAAACCAAAAACTTCAGCACCTTGGTGTCTCTCTCTCTACCACTGTCTCTCGCTCTCTCTCTCTCTCAGTCTCCCTCTTGCTGTTTGTCTCTCTTTCTCTCAAATTTAAAACACAAATTAAAATGTGCTTCATTGGCAATACTGCACTTATGTGTGACAACGCCGATAAAGCACATTACAAATGTAATTTAAAATCTGAGAAAGGGGGAGAGAGAGAGTGAGAGAGCTGATGCTGCTGCTGCTGCTGCTGATGATGATGATGATGATGATGATGATGAAGTTGCAGAGGGGGTCCATGCAGGGCAGAGCGCAGGACGGAGAGTGGAGGAGAGTTAACGGCGGTAAAACCAGCGCGCAGCAGAGCCGTCAGACCGCCCGCCGCTAAGCAGAGCAGGCAACGCGAGAAACGCTAAGCGGGTAAGAACAGCAGGAGCGGGCAGCAGTTAGCGCTCAGGGTTCAGTGCTAATGCTCTCAGTCTCTCCTCTATTTCATATCCACTTACTGTCTGCTCTCACTTCGGCTGCCAAAAAACAAGTGCATCCTCCCTAACCCCCCCCAGCCCGTGCCCCCCCACCCCCCCCCCCAGCCTCATTCGAGTCACTCTGCCCCAAACCATCACCGGTCCGCACTACACCACTGCCACACCGCGACCCCACTAATCACGCACACAGACATCCCCACACCGACCCCCACCCCCCGGAGCTCCGATAGAGGGTCCGGCCCCCCCCCAGCCCAGCCCAGCACAGCACAGCCCGGCCCTGCTCACCTCTGCCTGCTGAGCGCGCTCAATGTGTCCGCTGTCCCAGCAGCGATATTCCTGCACCATGGTAAGAGAACGAAGCGAAGGAGGAAAGTAAACGAGTGCGGGCGGAACGCAGGAGAGAGGGATGGAGAGGAGGAAAAAGGGAACAGAGGGGGGAAAGGAGCGACTGAGAAAAAAAGAGCGGAAAGAGAAAGAGAGGGAGCAGAGAGAGAGAGAGAGAGAGAGAGAGAGAGAGAGAGGAGTCCGCAGTGTGAGGAGTGTGGAACTCGAGTGCCAGGTGCCAGTGCGCACGCACACACAAAGACACAGGCAGGCGAGGCAGACGCACCCCTGCTCCTCCTCCTCCTCCCCCCTCTCTCTCCCCATCTCTCTCTGTCTCTTTCTCCCTCTCCCCTCACACACTCTCGCTCACTATCCCCCCTCTCTCGCTGTCTTACTCTGTCTCTTTTTCTTTCTCTCCCCCTAGTTCTCTCTGTCTCTATCTGTCCCTCACTCTCTCTCCATCTTTCTGTCTCTCTCCTCCCCGCTCTCTCTCCCTCTTGCCCCTCCTCTCTCTCTCTCAACAATGCAAACCCCTCTTCTTATCATTCAGGGCGTATTTGGGTGGAAACCACTTATTGACCAAAGTGCCCCAAACATGTCTCAGCTGGACTGCTAACCATGGCTCAGAGTGTTCATTACCACCAGCGCACACAGTCTCTTTACACACACACACACACACACACACACACACATCATACACATTACACAAGCGCACGCACACACACACAAACCCACCCACTCACACACACACACACGTACACATTACACAAGCGCACGCACACACACACACACAAACCCACCCACTCACACACACACACATACACATTACACAAGCACACACACACACACACAAACCCACTCACACACACACAAACACACACATACACACACACACACACAAAACTACAAAGCTCCATGTGGACACACAACAGTACTACACAGCTGTGTAAACGTGCTCTCTTACCTGCTCCCCATATCCATTTAATAGAGAAATGCAGGCGATCACTTGCTGTACAGTCATACTGACTCAGCCAGGGGCGGAGATACTAAAACATCATCTTTCCTGCTATTCAGAGGTGTTGAAACTGAATCTATTTCAGACATACAGCTCTCCTCCACTTCTAACTGCTTCCTCTCTGCGGGTCATCATCTTCATTAAAGGGGCTGGCCAGTGATGTCACTCACTGACCTTTCAGTTCATTTAGTTTTTAAAAAAAGGGCAATAAGGAAAGAATAAGATGTTAAGCGTTGTGACGTGCTGTAACTGCGTTGGAATGGGCGTCCAAAGAGACCTCACCTACTCCAGTATGCAGGCCAACCCCCCTTTCACACACACAGAGGAGCAGCATGAAATCAGCATTCTGAAAACACACCGCTGACACGCTGAGGAGGCAGGAGGAGATGTCTGTGTCTGTGTGTGTGTGTGTGAGCGGTGTGCGTTCATCCCAGAGAGATCTGTAGTACACACTGCCACGCGCCGATACTGAGAGAGCCACGCCCAGCGGAAGAACGGGTGACACTGTGATACGTCAGGCTGGCTGTAACGATCGCTCGCTGACGCAGCGAAGCTCTGACGCTCTGCAGCACCAGTACACGCTGTACTGTTTACCACTAACACCCTGCAGAGTTTATAATGCCACTGGGCCAGGAAAACGTGCAGCAAGGCCGTGCTCCTGTTCTGAGTGCACCAGCGCCCGTCTGCTCGGATGGGGTCGGACGCAGGAGCTGTCCCGTTTGGGAATGGGCGGGAAGGGCGCTACAGGAATTTGCAGGAAGCAATCGCCCCCCCCTCCCCCCCCTTGGAGAGATGGAGGGAAGGATGAGAAGGAGTGAAAACAGAAGAAGGCAGAGAGCAGCAGCATGTGAAGCAGGAGGGGGGATTAAGGTTGTTACAGATGTTAGAGGAAGGTGATGGGCTTCTCAAAATTAGCAAGCTTAAAGCTCCCCGGCACCAAGACAAGAACGAAATCCCAGCCAACTGCTCACAAGCCTCTTGTCCCCACTTGTCCTGCTGAACAGGCCAGGGATTATCACCTGCTGCGGGTCATGTAAATGGAGGCAGTTTTTTCTACAACAGATGCCACCATAGTGTCAACTTCCTATATGGCAGTGAGGGACTTCCTGTCTGGCAGTGCAGGACTTCCCTTTAGCATTCGTGTGCTGTCTGTCTTACTTTGTGTCCTGGGGGCTGAATTATTCACACTCACTCAGATCAGCTGCTGATTGGTGGCTGCTGCAGCCAGTGCAGAGTCAGTACGTCTCATTTAATTAACGGCAAGCAGGGTGGTCAGTGACATCATCAATCACAGGAACCGATGACAAGGGAGAAGTGAGTTCCACTGGGCAGTGAAGACTCAACTACAGCTATTTTTTGTGCCCTCCCCCTAATGCCAGGTCGATACCCCACATCACCAACGACAGCCAATGGATCACACTACCGCTCCCGTCACCAGAGGGTAATAAACACCCTTAATCTTCACAACAGCAGCACTTTAAAAATGAGGACAGAGGGAACTTTACCAAACAGAACACTTTCACCTCTAATCCTCCACTCATTACAGTGGGCACTGACTGTACACAGCAAGCTCGTGGTTTTTCTGCATCAGGCCACATATTAGACAGCGTGCAGGGTCCAGTCTGCACTGTTCCAAGTAAAAAAAGAGTTTAGGAAGTACATTCAGAGAACGACCGCTTTCTCTCCAGCACATTCAGTGCTAGCACTTTATATGACTTTCACCAGTCGTGTTAATATTTTAGCAGTTGAGCGAACATTTTAGCAGTCATACTAACGTTTTAGTAGTTGTGCTGACATTTTAGCAGTTAACAAGAATACCACATTGGAAGAAGTGTAGATGGGTCTGCATAATGGGAACATTCAGCAAATTGTTATCGGAATGACAGAGATCACCATGGCCACGGTGCTCATTTCACACCCTCTAAATTCACAGGGACAGGATTTGTGCCCGTTTCCCGAAATTATTTGTGGTTTTGCGTACACCACGTCCCTCCCCCTTCGTCCAGCCGTGGGTTTGAATGAAAGGGGTGAAAGGAGGTTCCCGGACCGGGGCGCGTTGACCTCCCCCCACCCCTGCCCCAGCACCTTGGTCCTGCTCCAGGAACACTGGCTGAAACCAGCCCAGCAGAGCCTGGGTCCAGTCTGGAAAGGGGTGTGCGAGCCAGCCACCGTTAACTCAGATTAATGGGCCCTGCCTGGCTTGGATCTCCGTCCTCCCATTCATCCAACCCCACCCCCCCACCCCCGCCCCTCCGCACTCCAAACGCCATCCGGGCCCATGGGCACGGCGCCAGAGCCATCAACTGCAAGGGCAGGGAGAGAGCGATGGAGAGACGGAGGAAGAGAAATAGCGAAGGACGAAAAGAGAGGGACAGGTCAATCACAGATGTGAGACGTGGACAGGTGGGAAGGGCAATGGCTATCGTTTATTCAGAGGTTTTCAGACTCCGTAACCAGGTTTACGCTCCTTCAGAAAAGCACACGCGCACATCTCTCTGCAGAGCCACAGCGTCTGCGGGCTTCTTGCCGCTGCTCAGCCCCTCACTGATCGATGAGAGCAGATTCACTGCACAGGTAACTCGACCCACCCGGCTCCTCGACTGAAACGGCTGCGGATTTTTAAGGTGAAATCGAAACCCACCAGACTCCACGGTGCACCACGACCAGGGGGGTCGAGGGAATGGGGTGGAGGGATCTTTTAGAAAATACCCTCACGGGACGCCCATCAACAGCAGAGCAGACCCCAGAAAAGCACCAAAATGGCCGCCTTACTCGGCACCAACCTCGCTTTATGTTGTAATCCCATTTAAGTGCCCGGATATTCACTTACGCTCGATGCCATTCAGCCACGTAAGCGCCAAACTTTCACAGCATGCCAGCTGGAGCTTCTTAGCCAGTGATGGAGCATAAGAGTTATGCAATGAGAAGTGAAATAAGAGCATTTGTACCCTGCAGTCCCTCCCACTCCTGACGACTAACTTTCCACAACAATCATCACACCAAAAAAATCAGCTGCTAATTATTCAATTTCCTTTCATTTTTCTGCCAGTGTAACAGGAACATTAAAAGGCTTAATGATCTCGTCCGTACGAGCGTGGAGTGAAATGAGCGTGATGCACGTATAAAGTTACATACGGCATTTTGAAAACTATTCCGTCACGCACTATTACAGGCAGTTAAACAGCACAGCTTTCAGCTAACATTCGGAGGAATAAACGGTTGTTGTTTATTGGCTGTTAAACAGTTATTGGTCCTGAAATGCAACGCGGGTACTTGTTGTTGGAATTGAAAAGAATAATACACACTGAATACGCTCTGATTGGCTGGTTTATATGAAAACCTAAACTGCTGAGGTCACCTGAGCTACCATTTCAGGGGCTGTGCTTTATCAAATGTCCTTGGGGACCCTTGGAGCCTTCCAGTGCTGTGCTGGACACTCTCTAGACCAGGGGTGGCCAACCCTGGTCCTGGAGAGCCGCAGGGTCTGCTGGCTTTTGTTTTTACTCGGCACTTAATTGATCAATTAAAACAGTTGATTACACAGTTAACTCACCTCACCTGGTTTCCTTTGTCTAAGTGGTTGTTGTATTTAAGGTGAAAACAAAAACCAGCAGACCCTGCGGCTCCCCAGGACCAGGGTTGGCCACCCCTGCTCTAGACGCTCTCTAGGGCGTGACTGCACTCTCAGCCCCCTCACTCGAGAGAGACAGCGAAAGAGATAGAAATTTGATTTTCATATCCCTTTTATTTGAACATTGCAAAAATATATGCACATGACACACGCGAGCAGGGCCATTCTATGAGAGATCACCGACTCGCAGACAGCGGACCGTAGCGAGGTGCCCGGACTGTAGCGAGGAGCCCAGACCGTACGCATGCAGACGAGACGGCGGTGGAGGGGACGAGAAGCGGGCGTGGGAACGATTCGCGAACCCAGGAGAACATCGGCGGCTTCCCTTCATTCAGACGACACAGCGGCAGAGCCTAGCGGCGGGCCCGCTAAAGGAGCTCAGACGAGCTCGGCGTTAGGGAGCGCCGCCCTCTGGCTCCCCCCTGTAAGGACTGCACAACTGGAGCCCGATTCCCGCACGTTCAGACCGATCCCTAGCGCCGCGCGGCATCGCCGGCGGTGAGGACTGAGGTCAGGGGCGACGCTGAAGAAAATACACTCGTCCTTATCGCCGGGGACATCTTGAGGAAAGTGCACCGGCTCCCACGATGCATTGCTGTTTCCTATAATCGCACACAGAGGAGAAAGGGGCCCGGTTCCACGTTCCGCACCTGCAGTGACAACCTTGCGTTTATCCCACGATTGCTTTTCCTTACCAAGCGGCAGAACGATTCAACACAAAAGCTAGTTTGCAAAGCAATAGTCAACTGCATCAGTTCTAAACACGTGGCACAATCAGCATAATCACGCAGCTTTATTTATAGACAAATAAATCCCCATTATAGTGAATGAAAGAAATATACAAAATGTAACACACATCACACTGCACCAAGCACCACAAGGAATATCGTTTTCTGTTTTTCTGATTATATTGCTTTCTTCCACTTTTGTTTGCAGTAACATGAAAATAAATGGGATCCACGAGGCTGCAAACCAGCTGCCCACTTATGCAAATTTGTGAGTTGAGAAGTTGTTGGAAGGATGTTGACTTCAGAGGGTTTATGTCTATCCATCCAAGCAAGCCCATAAGAGCCAGAACTGTACTCACCAAATCTCCAGTGAGCTTCTTTTCTCTTTTTTTTCTATTTCAACCTATTTCTCTAGTCTAGAGAGCACTGGAGCAGTGTAAGGGAGGAGGTCCTGTTTCACACTGTCTCACTGTACAGTGGCACACCAAGGTCTTTATTCACCTACATTTCACCTACAATACAATAAATTCAGAATTAAATTTAACATCTTTCAAAAACCAACAACGCGTAATGTAGGCTACTTTGAACAGGAGGACAGAAAAACATTGAAAGCAAAGGACCCAATCTGTTTCGGTCTTTTGGGGGTTTTTTTTTTTACACAGATGTAATTGGAGCCTTTCCCCCCTGAAGCTTCCTGCCACCTAATGCTTCCTAATGGGAGCGGTCCCTACGCCACTGGTGTGGCCGACAGACAGGAAACAATGTGTACAGAAATAAATGCAGCAGGAACTCATTAGCAACAGAAAACCCGCGGAGGACCAAGCAACAACTGCCATGAGCTTCCCAAAATCACTGCATGAAATATTCTCACATAATCTGCAACATCACTGCATGTGTTACTCTCACATAGTCCGCTGTCTCTGCTCAATGCATCTGCTAACAGACTAAATTGTAGATGAGTAAATTGGAGATACAGAACTTTGTGTGTGTGCATGCGTGTAAGTGCATGTGTGTGTATGTGCTCATCTACAATTTAGTCTTTTAGCAGATGCTTTCAGCCAAAGTGAATTTGCTTTCAGTGTTTCAAATGGTGAGTCAACACCACACATGTACACACACGCACGTGCACACAAACAAACTAAAGCTGATCGTCTCCATATTGGCCCTCACTCAACGGCAATTCTTCACAAACCAATCAGCAGCTGAGGAGGGGGAGGAAGAGGAGCAGCTGACGTATCAGGACAAACTGAGCCATTCTACATCTCTCTAGAAGCACGTACTGATTGAAAGCCATCCATATGCGGTGCTTCCTGCAGAACCCGGAATGGCTCACACGGCTGCAGACTGGGAGTGCCATCTACTTCCTGGCAGAACGCTACGGAAACGAGCAGCACTGAACGGAGTCTGATATTGGGCTGGCGACGCACGTGCAGTAACGATCGCTCGCGTTTGCCGCCGCCGTCTTCTCAGAAGGTGCGGAGAAACGCCGCTCCCCTGGCACTGCGTTGAGGCTCAACTGACCGGCTCGGGAGCGAGTCTGAGTTTGCGGTTCTTCTCACGAAGGCAAGAAAGCCCGGAGGCGAGCAAGTCCATCGCGATGCAGCACACTATAACCGCCTCTTCTTGGCAGCGCGCGCTTCTTCTTGTCGGCTCAGCAAGACGTCAACCGCTCTGATTTAATTTATACCAAACACGTCGGGGGGCTTGGACTTCACACAGAAGGGGAACTAATAAACCAATGACTCTGATAAGCCACCGTCACCAATGCCCGCGGAGCTGCTCGCAAACAGCGAGACACCAGCCGCACCCGCCGAGCCCGCACTGGGATTCCACCGTCTCCACTCTCACGAGATCCAAGCCAAAAAACGTCTCCACAAAAAACTGAAGCAGGTGAAAAAGCGACTAAAACCAACTGAAAACAGAGCTGCTTCGCTCGGCAGACCGTCGAGGGTTCCCATCGTAAGCTGCCCTTAAGCACACGGGCTAGCCTGTGCCTGTGCTCACTTCGTCCCCAAGCGCTCCTGAGCACCGTGAGACGCTGTGATGCCATATTATGCGATATGATGCTTTTATTGCCCATCTCAGTGGAAATTAATTTCGCTCGGTCAGCAGAAGCGCAGGAGAACGCGCTCAATATTCGCCGAAGAGCAGGCGGGGAGACGGGCACATAAATAAGCGGGCACATAAATGGGCACGGCGTACATTACGCATTCACCTGGCGTCGCGCTAGGCAGCCGGCGGCCCGCAGTGCAAAGGCCGGGTCCGGGAGGCAGATTCCCGGGGTCCCCCCACCCCCAAAATCCCAATTTCAGCACAGCTGCAAAGATTACAGCCCTTTCACACACGGCTCCCTTCGAGGCCCCTCCCCCCCCCCCCCGTTTGACTGGCAGCACTAAGCGCTGGCTGATAGACCACTCACTTCATCATATAGGCCTATTTGTACACTGTGAAGTTTTTACAATGTGAAATAACACCAGCTGAAGCTGAACAGGAAAGAGAGGGCAAAGAGGGCCGTGGGCGACTTGCGCCACTGCGGTGCCGACGTAAGGAGAGAGGGGCCGGATCCGCTGGCCCGGGCCAGGCCGCCCCCCTCGCCCGCGGGGACCCGCTGCTACCACCACGGCGAAACGCGGGTGCGGCTCAGTTACAAAAAAGGATTCCCGTCCGGAGCCGGGCGGATGGCCTGAGAAACGGAACCTGTGACTTCTGAGGAGGAGGAGTTTCGCTTTGCCGGAGTCGCACGCCGTGTGTCTGATTGAGAGGCCCATTGGGTGGTAATGACCTGATCTGTAATGATCAGTAATGAGTAGGGCCAGTCAGGTCATTACAGAACGCTGCTCCGCTGACTCCTCAAGGCGTACGACTTGGGAGCTGGGCTCCCTTCTGAATGAATTACACTCAAGTGGCACCGACATAGAGAGAAATGGAAAAAATATACACAGGCCAAATGGGGCTTGCCATCCGCCTGAAATATGAACTGAAAAAAGCCAGAGCTGTATTAAACTGCAATGTCCAATCACATTGAGGGAAATGTATCCCCAGCAGTTACTGATGTGAAAGTGCAGTTCAGCACTCTGCCTCCAGGCAGCAGTGGCTGTTAAAGCAACAGGTCACAAGGCCATTCGTCAGCGACGCTGAGATCAGTGTAGATTTACATCATAACACAAACGGATCTCATCCAGGCTAATCTACAATGTCAAGACATTTAAACATGTTCACATTCTGCAACTAATTTATCGGATTTATTGGATTTACTTGATTTATCTTGTTTTCATTCATCTCCCTTTCTGGATTTTAAATGAAGGGAAAGCACATCTCCATTCAAAGATAAAACAGTAGCAGGGAGACAAAGCAGCTGTCTGAAGGTTACAAACAGCACGCAGGATTTTAACCCGTGACACCCATATCCATTCTAACTGTTTCCAGGTCGTCGCATATGACCCCCCCCCCGAACATTACCGTTTCCCAGTGAGTCCAGTGTGGCGAAAACACCAAGAAGTAACATGAGCGGAACAGAACATCCTCCCAACTGCGAATTGCCTCATTAAATCAGTTATGGTTCTCACCCTCCAAAAAAAAAAAAAATACCAAGGCAACATCATCACTGACAAGAGTGAACATTCAACTGCGGAAAGGCCACCTCATCTCATGGCTAGTGCAACGTGAAGCGTGTTACATTCTCAGAAATGACTTTACCCACGGTGCTGCTCTCATTAAGGCAGCTATGTGGAAGCCCCGTCATCTCATCCGGATCTCCGACACCGACGTCCGAGCGCACGGAGCTCGTTTAGCGCTACGAACGGCGGTTGGCCACGCGCGGCCGGAGAGGATACACTCCTATGGCACATTCTAACAGTGCAATTAAAACTCAGGCTTATGGGACAGCTTAGGGTTTGGGCTGCTTGCAGTATTGCTCTGAATTTGGAAAGCTATTACATTCCGGTGTTATTACATTCGAGTTCGATGCCTCAGTGGAGTTATTTAAGAGTACTGCTCTTGGCTTTTACTCCAGAAACGCTGACCTGGATACAATCAACACTTTCCCTTAATTACTAACAAATTATGATTTTTTTTTCCCTTAAAAATTTTCGTAATTGATTAACTAACTGAACTATATTTGAAGGGGGGGAAAAAAATCCAAAACCTGTATCTAAGGAAGAATGTTGGTTGATTACTGGCCAGTGACAAGCCAGAATAGCATCTTCTGAGAATGCAGACTCGTGTAAGCCATTGCGCTATACTGCTAGCCACTGGGGTGTGCTGCAAGCCATTGCGCTACACTACTAGCCATTGTGCTACACTGCTAGCCACTGTGGTATGCTGCAAGTCATTGCGCTACACTGCTAGCCATTGTGCTATACTGCTAGCCATCGCGCCCACAGGCAGTTTCTGTGAGGAGCAGCGGTGAAGATATTTTTTAAAGGGCAAACGATAACCCGGTGAATTCGCTGGCTGGTGCTGTCCAGCAACTGCCTGCCTGCCTGTCTGCCTGCGGGGGTATTTATGGACTGCGGCGAAGGCGGATTGCGCACAGTGTGTAAAAATAGCCCGGCACCGTGTGACTGGAACGCGGCGCGCCCTCTGCGCCTGCTCCCGCGCGACCGCCCGCTGCTTCCTGGCACGGTCCTCTCAAAGGAGGACGTCCGCCGCGTCATCGGTGCGGAAACGAGCCCGCGGGTGTCTCGCTCAGGCGGGCACCGCTGGGTACTAATTTTAGCCCCGTACGGCTAAAATAAATCAATGTCGATTTATGCTTGTGCTACACTACTAGCCATTGTGCTGCACTGCTAGCCATTGCACTACGCTGCCTGCTACTGTGCTAAACTGCTAGCCATGGGAACTAAGTATGTTGTAAGCTGTTAGGAAGGTTCACACCCAGGAAAAGGGCTTGCTTGTGCCTGTGTCTGTGGTAAACTGATGCGTCTCCCTCCCCCTCCCCCTCCCCCTCCACACCCCATTTTGCACGAGCATCTGTCTGCAACAGACAGAGGGGATGCTCAAGGTCAGTTTGACTACTACGGTTTCCTGGGTGACGGATATTCATCCTGACCGGTCACGCAGGTGAACAGCATCACCGCGGGCAACGCCGCGTCCTTTGACTGAGGCTGCGCGGCTTACCGCTGTTGCGGTTCTTGCGGTTGGACTTCCCGCCGCTGAGCAACATCTTCAAGCTGTTCCTGAACATGGCTGCACCAGTCCGCTCGTGGCTATGGAGAAATCTGTGGAAAGGGCAGAGAGAGAGAGAGAGAGAGAGACAGGCAGACTGTAAACGTCACAGTACCTCTGGCTAAACAGGATCAGACATCTCTATCACATACAGGCACTTCAATCCTCCTCAAGACCCCTTTTACCTGTTGGAAAACCCGTAAAAGGTCACAGGAATACCACTGACAATGGCACTGCAAGATGAAAATGATATTTTTGCTGACAACATTTGAATTAATGACATGTAAACGGGTGTTACAATACCACACAGGTGTGTGTACAACCGTGCATGTAATATAGCTACATGTATTCATATGTCTAAAACTCCGTACTGTTTAATTTCACTTTTTACAAACCCTCATAGAGCTCTTTTTCCCACGGCGAGCAGGAACAGGTTTCGTGCTTGTTTACCTCTTTTTTCCTGTATTTCCCATCATGCCATCCCCAGCCAACTAGTTGGAAACTCGACCAAAGGATAAAGGGATCCAATATAATAAGAGTAAAATTGTTTATATAAAAGGCATAAAAGTCTATATATTTCACCAATTTCTAATTTTATGTATTCCCAAATGCACAGCAAACTGCTAATATAGTATATAATATATAAGTGGCTGAGGCCAACACTGAAACACAAAATGTTTCAACCACCACTTCCATTACCAACTACTGAATGTCACTGTTTTGCACAAACTGTAAAGCCAACTGAAGCTGTCACAGCCACGGGGGATGTGCCATGCACCGGTAGCTTTGTATCTCGTATTTAAACTAGCCATCCGACAGACTTCATTATTTCTTTCAGCTGAAGTGTGAGTACTCAGTGCTAGTGCTATACATTTTACTCCTCTGCACAAAAACAACTCGAGTGTTACCTTGGTTGAATAACACTGTGGCATTTCGAACCAACAAATGTCCAAAGCTCTTCAATGCCTGCCTTCCGTGATTCATTATAAAGCCCCGTTGCCTTGGAAACAGTTGAGATCAAAGAACCCAAAAATGGTTCTTTTTTTCTTTTTTTTGCAAAAATTTGTCTTTCTAGGCTGGTCAAAATGTATCCCTGACTACCATCTCACGAATGAAAAACATTTATGAGCTAAAATGTGCAGAGCTAGAATTTTACTTATAAATCATTTCCTGTGCTGAACAGCTAATAAATAACATGGATGGATGTAGATTCCTGGAGGTTCATAAAAAGGCAGTAGCCCATCATACTGTGCTGTAGTTCTTTCCAGAAACTGAGATGTATGAATATTGTTTATTCAGGAAGACTGAAAACTCAAGTCTTTCTGAATATGCAATTATAGTTCAGGCAAAAATACATTTTCAGCTTGAAGCCTGGGCCCAGTACCGGATGAATATGAATGGGTAAGAACAAAATAATTACACAGCAAATCCATCCTAACAACTGACAACAAAGCTTCTCTGGGCAGAGATTGGGGTAGTTCCATTTTAGTACAGTCAAATCCACAAAAAGACATTGTGGACATTTTCCCAACCCATTTCATTTAATTTCAGTTCAGGCGCCAAAACTGACTGAATTGAAATGGAACTAACTATGAATAATCCTAACTGGGTGTTCACAGTGTTCTGTTGATGACATACAATAACTACAATGACACAGATTCGCCTGCTTATACAGCTGCAGAATCTAATGCAACAGGTGTCCGTCTAATGACAGCAAACACCTCTACACTAGGCATGTGCGCCTGTTTAACATGTGACCATGAGCTCTGGACTGAAAGCCCAAAGGACGAGCTGAGGGTCGATGGGAGAATTAGCCACAAAGGTCTGAAGGAGCGCTTACAGAGTGAAGGCCAAAAACACAAGTGATGCAAGACGTGCTGAGACGGCCAAACCACCTGGCGAACAAGTGAATCATCACAAATACTGGCTAAGGTGAGTGTTTATATATAAACACAATACAGCCTCATTACTGTACACACACACACACACACACACAAACACACACACACACACACACACACACACACAGACACACACACACACACACACACCCCTTGCAGACTGCTGTGCCCGGGTGAGGGTGTGCAGTCAGGCAAGTTGGGCCCCACTTTACCGCGTAAACAGGCTAATGACGCGCAATAGCAGCGCCTCAGCACCGGGCTCCGTCTGTCACCTCCGCCGCTCAAGTCGTCCTTCATTTCCCTCCAACACACTCCTTTGAGCACCCGAGCCAAGAGCGAGAGGGGGCCAGGGGTCTGATGCAACCCCCCCCCCCCCCAACCCAGGTGAGAAACGTCAACACTCTCCTCTGCTCTCCATTTCCTGCAACTACCATGTGAGTGTGTGCGTGTCTGTGTTTGTATGCCAGTGTGTGTGTGTGTGTGCCTTACACCGCACTGTAATTAAAGCATAGAGGGGGAAAAAGAGCTGGTAGGACAGAGAGAGTGAGTGGGGAGAAGAGTGGAAATGCATTTACACAGAGCAAATAAATGAGTTTTTAAATACTGCCTGACTTCAGATGACAAGCGCTTTAAGTATAGGGGGGAGACAAACCCTATTCAGTGACGTGGAAAACCTCTTACAACGCTTCAGCCTGTACTGTTGTTCTCAGTTTATTCTCTCTCCCTCTTTCTCTCTCTCTCACCCTCTATATCCTTTTCTTTGTTTCTCTTTTTTTCCTTTCTCCCTCTCCCTCTCTACTTTCCTCTTTGTCTCTTTTCCCTCTCATTCTCTCTGTTTTCTCTTTTCTTCCCTCACCTCTAGTCCCTCCCTTTTTTTTTTGCCCTCTGGTTTTTCGGAGGGAGGGAGCAGCTGTTCCCCGTTAGAGCGGAATGACTCAGCATGCTCCGGCCCGGGGTTCTAGGTGAGGCGTGGAGGTCGAGCCCCGATGCGCTTCTTCTTCAAAGCCGCGTTACATCACTAAGAGACCTTTACCCAAGGTGGCTTATGTGGTGTGCATCGTGCATCGTGTCCGTTTATAACCCTACAGCTGAAATCAAATACCTACTGAGACCATTCAGAGGCAAAGTGCCACGCAGGAGGGTAAAGCAGAACTGCTGCATCCGGGATTTGAGCAGCCTTTCCCTAACAGCTACGCTACACTCTGCCTTTCCCTAACAGCTACGCTACACTGCAGCCTTTCCCTAACAGCTACACTACACTGCAGACTTTCCCTAACAGCTACACTACACTGCAGCCTTTCCCTAACAGCTACGCTACACTCTGCCTTTCCCTAACAGCTACGCTACACTCTGCCTTTCCCTAACGCTACGCTACACTCTGCCTTTCCCTAACAGCTACGCTACACTCTGCCTTTCCCTAACTGCTACACTACACTCTGCCTTTCCCTAACAGCTACGCTACACTCTGCCTTTCCCTAACAGCTACGCTACACTCTGCCTTTCCCTAACAGCTACACTACACTGCAGCATTTCCCTAACAGCTACGCTACACTCTGCCTTTCCCTAACAGCTACGCTACACTGCAGCCTTTCCCTAACAGCTACACTACACTCTGCCTTTCCCTAACAGCTACACTACACTGCAGCATTTCCCTAACAGCTACGCTACACTCTGCCTTTCCCTAACAGCTACGCTACACTTTGCCTTTCCCTAACAGCTACGCTACACTCTGCCTTTCCCTAACAGCTACGCTACACTCTGCCTTTCCCTAACAGCTACGCTACACTCTGCCTTTCCCTAACAGCTACACTACACTCTGCCTTTCCCTAACAGCTACATACACTGCGCATTTCCCTAACAGCACGCTACACTCTGCCTTTCCCTAACAGCTACGCTACACTTTGCCTTTCCCTAACAGCTACGCTACACTCTGCCTTTCCCTAACAGCTACGCTACACTGCAGCCTTTCCCTAACAGCTACGCTACACTCTGCCTTTCCCTAACAGCTACGCTACACTCTGCCTTTCCCTAACAGCTACGCTACACTGCAGCCTTTCCCTAACAGCTACACTACACTGCAGCCTTTCCCTAACAGCTACACTATACTCTGCCTTTCCCTAACAGCTACGCTACACTCTGCCTTTCCCTAACAGCTACACTACACTGCAGCATTTCCCTAACAGCTACGCTACACTCTGCCTTTCCCTAACAGCTACGCTACACTGCAGCCTTTCCCTAACAGCTACACTACACTGCAGCCTTTCCCTAACAGCTACACTATACTCTGCCTTTCCCTAACAGCTACGCTACACTCTGCCTTTCCCTAACAGCTACACTACACTCTGCCTTTCCCTAACAGCTACGCTACACTTTGCCTTTCCCTAACAGCTACGCTACACTCTGCCTTTCCCTAACAGCTACACTACACTCTGCCTTTCCCTAACAGCTACGCTACACTCTGCCTTTCCCTAACAGCTACGCTACACTGCAGCCTTTCCCTAACTGCTACACTACACTCTGCCTTTCCCTAACTGCTATGCTTCCAAACTTTGTTGAACAGTTGATCATACACATATGTCTATGTAAAATTAGCTCTGTGAAAAATCTCACACTTACAGGGAGGTTATCACTGGATTTCCAAAGGCTACATTCATACATACAGCTCTGTTCTGTACATTTCAGTCATGAATAACAGGAAACACATGGGTCAGGCATCATGTAACATTTACTTCAAAAGAAACATGTTCCTTGAAATGTTAAACCGTGAACTTTTCCTACATCTTCAGTGTCGTGACGGTGTTTATAAAAGTGGCAAGACCGCAAGAAAAAGATTGCAATTAAGCACTGAGATCGCAATTGGTTGCTTTAGAAGTGGGGTTCATAGGCCCTTGCATGTGCGCACACGTGCAGAACAATCACGTTGCATCCATGGAAACACACGCATGTGGGTAGTGTGTGTTCTGTGGATCCTGCTTAACAATGCCTGTGTACAATAATTCTGAATCGTGTTCTTAGATGAAAATTTGCTATTATTTTTATAGATGTTTTATAATGCTTTAAAAATGTATCCCGGGAACTTAATCTGGCATGACTTTCAAGTAAAATGAAAGGAAATTACAACCACAGGCTGTGTTCCCAATGTACAGAAGGAATATTAATAATGTAGTAATAATTTGTTTTTCTAAATCCAGGTGAAAATATGCACAAAGCCATGCTTTTTGAAAGACACTTTGCATAGATTTGCAGACTATTAATTGCTGGTAATAACACTAATGGCTAAAAACAGTTAGCCTATACATGCCCACCTTATATTACAGAAATCTGTGTTCAGTGTCCTCAAAAAGGGAAAATATCACACATACTAACTGAACTCAGTACTGAAAAATTGCTTTAAAAAAAAGTTTAAAAAAAAAAAAGATAAATAACTGCTTCCAGCTAAGAAGATAGAAATGGTACGCGCTGACAAATCTTAAAATAAAAATGCAATGAAATGAGCCGCATTTTAAACAGAACTTCACCAGGAAGGACGCTGAGGGCATCTTAACCAGTCTCAAACAAAAACATGCGACTGCGCTACAGACCGGTGAGCTTTCTGAGCAGCAAAGAGGAACATGTTCCTGTAACCCAGCCGGTCGCTAAGCAACATGGTACAGCGTGTGGTCGATGAGCATCGTCTGTTAATCAGCAGTATGTTTGATGGTGGTGGTGGTGGTGGTGAGGGGGGCGGGGGTGGGGTGGGCACACAAAATAAGGTCTGAGGTGAGAACGGTGGTGCTGTTTGACAGAAGAGAATGAATGAAGGTAACGACTGTAGAGATGGGCGCGGCAGCGACGCTCCAGGTCGACAGCCTCTGCTCCAGTCCCCAGTGACCTCCTCTCCACAGGATGCCGTCAGCAGCTCATCAGCGTTAATTAAACACAGTCGATTCCCTCCACAAGCTTGCCTGCCTTTCACCACCAGATGGCCGTCAAAAAAATCTATATGAAGACATGCTGAAAATGTGGCTGGAACTACTGCACACACAAAAAAAAAAACCTGGAAATCCTGGCCTGTCATTGGCTGTTTTAAGCAGGACGTGACAGATAATGTGGGATAATCCATAGCTGCTCTCTGACAGAAAGTTTTAATGTACAGATTGCACAGACACACAAACATCATTCTGCTCAATAATAATAATAATAATAATATTATTATTATTATTATTAGTAGTAGTAGTAGTATTATTATCAGGGGCAGACGCCTCATTGTGCTGGATACATTTTTCTCAGGCATTACAATAAAGATGGTTATTAGTGGGTGTGTAATATGTTAATAGCTTTGGCAACACAGAATGGATCACAATGATTGCGGCAGATATCCGTGGAATAGTCTACTGTTTGCTGTCAATAACATAAAACAAAATCTTAAATTCCGTTTAAAATCAAAAAGCCTTAATCTTAATTTTGTCTAGGCAACATAGCTCATGAGGCTAGTCCTGGGTCCATGGACATGCGAGAAGTTACTGTCAATCACTAGCTCCTCCTATCAAATATTCCAGGTAAATGTATGCCACATTCTAATATGAGCTGATAGCACAGGCACCTGCTAGCAACACGGTCATGGGAACTACATCCACCGTGACACAGGACACACAGTACCAGGGTGCAACCTGAGCTAATAAAGAACTCAGCCGCGGTCCCACGCAGAACAGCACTATTTGGTCTTGTCTGAGAGCTGAGTTTCAGCAGAACATTGGAGAACACGGTGTACCCGCATCACAACCTTCAGCAGCAGGGCATCCAGTGCCTTTCAGGACAGAATGTCTCGCTGCTTCGTGAGAGCTACGGCCAGCGCACACGCAACACGTATTAGTAATCTCAAACCCGAGCCCCTTAACCACCGTCTTTAATTTCGAGGGACAGTAAAAACGTCATTCATAAACCACACTCATCTAAATCTCTGCCGTGAATAACGAGTGGCTCTGTGCAGCCATGTCACTCTCCTGTGACCTCTACATCAAGGGCGCTCACCTTGGCAGTCAGTTAGCGAGAATATAAAACAAAACTGGGCAGGGAGAGAGAGGGGTCTGCTTTGTGACATAGCACAACCTGCTAGGTAGAAGTCAGTTTTGAGCAGGGCAGCAGTAGCAGGTTGGATCACAGATTAGCCTATATGGGCTGTGTTTCAAATGGCTTACTCCCCTCATTCCCTATTCCCTATGTAGTGGATAATAAGCGGTACATTACATACAGAACTAGTGGACACTAATTTTGAGAGACAGTAGTGCAATGAAGAAGTCGCTTAAATTTCTGTCACCAGGATTGGATAAGTAGCTATTCTGGACTTGTGTTGGATTTATTCTTTGTGCTTCAGTAATTCTAGTGACAATGGATAACCCATTGGAGGGGTGTTATTGGCCGAACACTGCACTCTCATTAATCACTACTTAGGATGCTGGTGATTGACAAATCTAGGCCTTTTCGCTCTGGATTAGAGTGTCAGCTAAGTGCCAACGTAAAATAAATGAAATGGTCTTAGACTCTCCAGATATTCAGCTCCTGCTTTCCGTTCTACCTTTCTGCTTACAGACGGTATTACAGGTAACAGATTACAGGTAAGGGGAGTTTCCAGTGCTATAGCAAAATAATGAACGTCCATTACCACACAAAGTACAATAACTGTGACATACCTTTCAAAAGCTGCATTAAATTGGAATGCCTCTGTTTTAGCAGTTGGGACAAAGAACCCATTCATTTTTAAGAAAGTAAAGATGTACATCTGGTGTGTATATAGAATCTGTAGTTGGGATGGGGTATTTACAAAGCTGCACTGCTTTTAATGCCCTGTGTAAAAAAAAAACATTCTGGCTCACCCCCCACTGCTCATGTCAGCTTCATATCCTCACAAACTATATTATTCACTGAATCAAGGCTAGTCTGAAAACCACCAAACCTGACCGCATAAAAACTTCAATGGCACTAAAAACCAGACAATCAGTCACAAAGTAATTAAGTAATTAATTAACTAAATAATTAACTTTTTCTGATGACTTCCGATAAGGGCCAGGCCCGGAAGCCAAAAGCTGGGACGGCGGATAAAAAAAATCCAGCGTAGCAGATAACAGCTTCATGCGTATCAAAAAAAGGGCCTGGCACAAAAAACTGTCAGCCTGATCTATGCGCTCCTCTAACTTACCGGCTAAATCAAAAGCGCTTGTGAATGAAGGTGTGCAAATTAAAAACCAGCGAGGAGAGAGATTTAGGGGGGATGAGTCGGCGGCGGCGGTGCGCAGGGCCGGGGCGGGGGGGTATTAAAATGTTAATGAACACCGGGGCGTTAAATCAGACGCTCGGATGAAAACGGGGACGAGGGAGGGAGGAGGCGGGCGCTCCGGCACGCTCCGCGGTCGCCGTGACACGGGCACAGCCATGTCCTGCATGCGAACGGCGCATTAAAAATGATTTCTGCCAATGAAAGGGGCCTTGCCCTCCGAACAGAGAACCGCATTTCCCATCTGCCACTCAATGGAGCGTGCCACCGCGCAATTAAAGAACTACAAACGCGGGGGCGCGATCCCACCGCCCCTACAGGAGTGAAAGCCTACAGGATGGCAGATCTCTAGCTGTTGAATGAGGCGTGCTTTGTTAGGGTTGGAGTGAAAACCTACAGGACGGTAGATGTCGAGGAACAGGGTTGGGAACTATAATATCTGATTGACAGATTCTTTATTTTTTTTAAATATATTTTTATAAAAGTCAAGAGCCCATCCTTCTCTCTTCTTCACCAGCGTGACTGCAGGACCGTACCGGCCGCATGCTCACAATGCAGCTTTGCTCTGCGGGAATAAAGGAGGAGAACGGCACTGGCAGTTTCTTCTGTTCTCCAGGCCCGGGGACAGCCAGGAGATCTGGGCTGGGATCGGTGTGACTGAAGGAGGGTTACTGTGGCTGAGCTGAACGCTGCCGTCTGGCTAACGGCGTCTGATTGGCGTGCAGGAGGACGAGCGGGGAGAAGTGCATGCAGACGCAGCATCGCACCGCACCGCCGCATGCTCCACGCATGCTGCGCGTTACTGCGAGGCTGCTCTTACCAGGCTGCTGCAGCTGCTGCGGCGGCCTTATTCTGGCACAGGGGGCAACAAACGGGGCTCCACCGACCTCTCAGGGGCTGCAAAGGAGTCCTACAGGGTTCTTGGCCAAATGGAGAGAATATATTCTATCCTTTTAAGTGTATTTAGTTTATGTTTCCATGTATAGGACACAGAATATCTTAAGACAGGGGCAGATACACTGATGAAGGAAACAGTGTGCAGTCGAAGTTGCTTATTGGCTATTGGCTCTGCATGCTGGCCGTGCCACATAAGGAGGGAGTGGTGTGGGAGGGGCTGAGCCTGATTTAAACAGCCTTGCTGTTGGGAGTGGGAGTGGCCTCTGAGATGGGATGGTACCTGCACGCTGGGACACAAAGCACAACAGCCGGACCTGAGGCTGTCTGAGCAATGAAATTAACCTTTTTACCGCTGCAGCCAATCAGACAGCGCATAGTTACCGTAACTCGGCGGTATGTGTGTGTATGTGTGTATATGTGTGTGTGTGTGTGTGTACAGATGTATGTGTGTGTGTATGTGTGTGTGTGTGTGTGTGTGTGTATGTGTGTGTGTGTATAGATGTATGTGTGTGTGTGTATGTGTGTGTGCGCGTGCGTGTCATGTATACTGCTGAGAGAATAAGCAGTGCATGCAGTAATGTAATAATAAAACGTAGCGCAGCACTCTTCAGCAGTGCCAGAGCCATTTAATACACAACACTGCTGCTGAAGCAGCCAGCTGCTGTAAATCTCTCTCCCTCTCTCATTCTCTCACTCCTCTCAATCTCTCCCTCGCTCTTTCAGTATCATTCTCTGCCTTTCCTCTCTGTCTCATTCTCTCAGATCTCTAAAACTCTCCCTCTCTCTTTCAATCTCCCACTGTCTTTCCTCTCTCTTATATTCTCTCTCAATCTCTCCCTCCCTGTGTTTCTCACACACACACAACTCCAACATACCACCCTATGCCAGGAGAATCAGAGCCCCCCCCCCTCCCTCTACCATCATCCAACGGACAACAACCTCCCAAAACCTTCCCAAGTCACTCCTCTCCACTGACCCCCACCACCACTCAAATACAACACTGGTGCCACCCTATCAGGCTACCAAAACTATACTACTTATAATTAAAATAATTATTTTAATTATTATTTGCAATTATTTTCTGTGAAGCACATCGAGTTGCACTTACTGTATGAAATGTGCTATACAAATAAATTTTGATTGATTGATTGATTGATACCAAAAACACTGCTGCTACCATACCAGGCTACCAGAAACACTGGTGCTACCCTACCAGGCAACCAAACACACTGATGCTACCATTACAAGGCTACCAAAAACACTGGTACCACCTTGTCAGGCTATCAACAAGACTGTCCCTTCACAACTTCAAAACAGTATCAGCCTATAAAGAGTAGCCAGACCCCACCTTACTTAGCCTTAACAACCAACTCATTTTAATCTTTGTTTCAGAGCCTGTGGTTATTTTCAGTTGTTCATTTATTGCAGTTTAGTGTATATTTTGGTAGCTTTGTTCTTGTTTGTATAACTTTGTACAACTTGTTTCATGTTCAGTAGAGTGGTTGACAGGTTGTCAATCAAGTCTGAACTTCTTGCACTTGCAGTCTCTCTTGCTACTGTACTCTCCCTCTGAGGGGAATTGACGCTCTACGATCCCTGATCTTTCCACTTGGTTTTGCACTGTAAGTTGCTCTGGATGAATGCAAAATGCCAGTAAATGATCCTGGGCACTGCACCATCCTGTTTGCTTTCACCTCGCTTCTAAACAGTCTGTGTGCACACGTACTTGCCACAGTAAGGCCCAGCACCCCCTGGGTCAGTCCAGTCAATACAGGAGTCTGGCGTAAACGGACAGTGTATTCAAGCCAATGGCAAGCCTCACACACACAGCCCGCTCAAAAGACCGCAGATACCACAGAGGAAGAAAAGAGCCCAGCTCAATGGAAGGATAATAATTCATATGTTGCTGAAGAAAGACTTCCAAACAATGAGGGGAAAAAACAGGCCTAAATATTAATGGCACTGAATATATCTAGGCTATTCCGTAATGCACACTGCAAATTGGACACAGCGAACACCGATTTCAAACTGCCAGAGCATGCAAACAGCAATGAAGCACATTTGGTTCCCATCTCACATGTAAAGGTTTATCTGGCTAACACCTTAACAAATAAAAGTGGAATTGTTTACTACACAGCATAATTATCTTCCAGCAATGAACTGGTATACTGACAGCATAGCATAAGCTGTGGGTTTAGCAAAAATTAATTTTATGTCCAAAAAAAAAACATTGAAGCTAATGAGACCTCATGATACCTTCAGGGACTGGTTTAGATTTTGCCTTAAAAAACCCTGAAAAGAAAATAGATTTTCTTTAGAAATTATGCATAATTTGCTCACCCATTAAATGTTGCCTTTCTGACTGGTTAGCTAAATGTGTGGACGTTTGTTAACAACCCGATATGTGACTACAAACTGACTGCAGGTAAGTGCTACACAGTGCATTTCCCTGACTGGAACACTGGGGTACCATTTAGGGTAATGCCCTCACAAGTGTGAGGTGACGGAGGAAAATGGAGACTTTGTTTTGAAAATCAGATTAGAACCGAAGCTTTGTTGAGCTTGGAGCCATTTAGCCTTTGTACGTCGGGAGATAATACAAAGACAAGCTAATCCATCTTTTGTGGAGGGTAAACCGCCACACCCCTAGTTGCCCTCCATGTACAAACCAGCCCTATAAAATCAGAATGGAAGAGAGAATGCAAAGTCATGGTGCTGCGGAGGTTTCTTAAAGAACACAAACTTCCCCTTAGTCTAAGATAAAGCCATCAGTCTGGAGCAGATAGACTTTCAGTCTTTTACTGCAAACACACTAACGCTTCAACACACACAATAGCTTCATCAGAGTCAAAATGAAGGTGACGACACTGCGGGACGGTTTCCCAGACATGGATTAAGCCTAGTCCTAGACTAAGAGACTAAACTAAAGCGCTGAACTTCAACAGAGATCTCCACTGAAAAAAGTTTTTAGTCTAGGATAAGACTTAATCCATGTCTGAGACACCAGCCCTACGAGTGCCAAACCTTTGGTCTGTTTGCGACTAACAAGTGCGTGTAGGCCTAAAGCAAATGCTCATATTGGCAGTAAATCACGTGACACAAATTAAGTAGAGCGCTTAACAATCAAGTGGTGGGGTACAGTGCAGGGCAAAGGTGGCCTTGTGTTAGCTTGGCAAATTCCCGGAGGACATCCATGGCACCCGAGAAGTTGGCCTAACGTTCTGAGCCGGACAGCAGAAATCCAGAGAGCTCCTGCGGCCGGCTCCCTGTGCGCACTGCTGCACTGAGCATGTGCGTCACGGTGACCGTACCCCGGCCACCATATTGGAATGGCAAACAGCAGCATGCTCAGCATCACTGCTAAGACTGCTACGAACACATCTGGTGAGCAAAATGTGGCTAAACCGGAAACAACCCCCTAAGAATCAAGTTCAATTTAATTTCATTAGCCAAAATGAAAAACCAAAAAATCAAAAAAAATGACCCAAAACCCAAAATTACCCACTAAGAAATCAATACAATTTCATTTCCTTTTTTTTTTTTTTTTTTGACTTTTTTACAGATGCAGAGAGGAAAACTGGGCAAAAACCAGGACTGAACCCCAAAAAAGCAATCAATTGAGGTAAAAAAGTAAATACCCACTAAGTAGAGGCAGATTGTAACAATGCACAAAAAAAGGACATAAACGGGGGAGTTTTGACGTTAGACACCACAAGAAGGGCGGCGTAGAGCAGACAACAGCCAGAGGGCAACAGACATCCTGGGCGGGAGGGAGGGGATTTTTCGGGTCTACTGCAGAACAAAAGAGTGCCATGTTTATGACCACAGCTGCGCTGGTGAAGTATATATTCCTCTTTAAATGGTGCTTTTCAGTGCTCAGGGCAACTCTAATCAGAGGCATCTGAGTTTCCTGCATTGAGATAAATACAGCAGGTCACCGAAACCAAGCGAGGGGGGGAGGTACAAAAAGAAGTGGAGTAAAGAGAAAATGAAAAACAAGTTATTTCTGCGTTTCTGTGTTATTGCGAAGAACAAAGTTACTCCTCCAGGAGAAATTTCAGTGTCCTTTAAGCCACAAAAGGGACAGAGGCTGGCATCAATACTGTCAGGGCAGAGCGCTCTAGTGCCCCACGCTAACCACGCTAACGACAGATTCAGATACCCTTCAGTCATTACCACAGAGACACTGTGAGGACAAAAAAGGCAAATGAGGAAAGAGCTAAAAGATAAAAGGGGGAAAAATATAAACAGAATGGATTAAAATGGCCAAATGAATAATTAATCACAATTTGCCTGATACATTTCATACTGCCAGCCCCAGGGTAGGCTGTTTCATTGTGAAAGGATAAAGCAACCCCCCCCCCCCCTCCCCCACTTCACCCAATGAATAAGCCTAAACAAATAACAGCCCATAGCTGCAGTGGAATTACAACCGGACGTGTCAAAAGACAATGAGAGCCATAGGCAACGGCGGACATGGGCAACACAAGTGGGTGGGGAAATGGTGAAACTGCATCCAGACTGAAGGGGCAGCGCGGATGCCATTTTGGCTCTGGGCATCAAGGGGAAGGTCAAAGGCATGAGATCAAATAAAGCACAAGCCTGGGCACTGGGTTCCAGGTGGAAGAGCATCCCAGCCGGGTGATTAATCTCAGAGCTAATTTCCCAGACTCCCCCGGGTTCATAAGCGTTGGGCTGGCGCAGAGGGCAGCTCCAGAGGAGACGCCACATGTTGAGCAGCCCTGCTGCTTCGCGGCTCCAGCGCGGGTCAGGACTCACTCACAAAACAGATTTCACTCAGCACACAAACACAGCGCCGCGTGAACCTCACTCACTATCACACCGTGCAGGTGAATCAGTGCAGCACACGCGCAGATTTCAACATGTTCACACTCAATAGCCCCATTCGGAAATACATTTTACAATGCTGTTTATATGTAGTAAAGCATGTTTTGTATATAAATGCACCTGAGGAAAATTTATATTCTTCACCATATTGGTACTGTAACAATTAAAGCATTATTCCACAGTGTAGTTCAAACTGAGTGATGACCTGATTATAACACCCCCTAATGGCCAAGTCATGCCATTTCTTTTGTCCAGGTTACGTATGGCCTGTACCATCAGTGTGCCAAAATGGATAAAAAAGTTTCCAATTTTGTAAAAGTTACTGGACAAAATGGGGGAGCAAATTAATGATAGGAGGAATTTTAGCAATTATAATTGGTTACCTCTGCTTCACAATGGAAACCTAAAAAAAACTTTTTTGCCAGAAAACAAAACATGTTATTCTCACAAAGGCTCAAGCAGCAAAATTTAATCAGACTCACACTGCAAATTTCATCAGGTGCTTTTAAAATCCCTCATCGAATAAAGCCCATTTAACACTCGTTAATATGAAGCAAAATTCTCCACGCTAACATGAAAATGGGTCAAGATGACCTCCGTTTAAAGTTTGCTCTCAATCCAATTTAACTGCAGTGGGGAGGAGGAAAAGTCACAGCAGCCAGAAGAACAAAGGGAAAAGCTCCCAAATCTCAACAGGACTCAATTAAACCTTATCCTGCCAAACCCGGGTCAAGACACCCTACTGTAGGAAAGGGGCACCCAGCCATAATGGTGAGGGAATAACTGCGCCAGGAACAGCGCACTACGACGGCCATCTTCGTTGTGTTCTTCATGAAAAGCAGTGCACTTAGATAGGTGCACAATAAAACACTGGCAGGTGGGTGTGCCTATTGACCCTAACTGAAATATATTGTAAAATATACTGAAACAAATATATTATCTATATATCGCAACACTTCACATAATATTGGCTAATATACTAGTACTGCCACTTTAAGATGTAGTAATATATCACACTTCTGTGAAATATATTTAACATTGTATTTTCCACATAGGTCCGCATATTTATTTATTTATTTATTTATTCAACCCTTATTTAACCCGGGTAGTCACATTGAGATTGACACCTCTTTTGCCAGTGAGCCCAGAGGCCTACATGTCTTCAGACTGCAGGAGCAAACTAGAGTACCCGGAGAAAACCCACGCAAACACGAGGAGAACATACAAACTCCACACAAACAGGACTCAAACCCGTAACCTCCTTCTTGCGAGGCAACAGTGCCAACCACTACGCCACCGTGCTTCCCACACCACAGTATTATAAAAAACTGCAGTGTATTCCATGTCTATAAGGGTATTGAGGTCT
Organism: Anguilla rostrata; assembly: GCF_018555375.3. Taxonomy (NCBI): domain Eukaryota; kingdom Metazoa; phylum Chordata; class Actinopteri; order Anguilliformes; family Anguillidae; genus Anguilla; species Anguilla rostrata. The sequence goes on from NC_057949.1 coordinate 7,943,513, forward strand.
GGATACATGATGTAACCCAGAAACACAAATGAACTCACACAGTGTCTGCGTCCTTTGCAGTGAAGTCATTCTGAGCTACAGGGTGAATTATCAGTAGGGTAATCAAGAGCGATGTTTCAGGCACATCTGCCTAAAAAACAAGGCTCAAAAGGGCTCCCATTTTAGGAGCATTTGCTCCTGAAAATTGATGTGTGCTAACTGGAAAATTAATTTAGGAGCGCATCTACTAGTCGGGATGCATTAGTGCGCTCCTAAATTTTTCAACTTATGAGCACATGTGCTCCTCATAAAAAAATGTTAGCACAGAGCCCTGAAAAACCGTGCCAAGCCTACATACAGGAAAAGGCGATTATATGTTTATGAACTAAATTGTAGTTAATGGTTTCGGAGTGTGGCACAGTGGGTAAGGAACTGGGCTTGTAACCGAAAGGTCGGAGGTTCGATTCCCGGGTAAGGACACTGCCGTTGTACCCTTGAGCAAGGTACTTAACCTGCATTGCTTCAGTATCTATCCAGCTGTATAAATGGATACAATGTAAAGTGCTATGTAAAAAAGTTGTGTAAGTCGCTCTGGGTAAGAGCGTCTGCTAAATGCCTGTAATGTAATGTAATGTAATGTAATCATTTTACATGTATTACCAAAAACATGTTAGCTATAAATTTTTCCAGTCAGTAAGCACTGTTATTGTATGTACATGCACACTAAGGTTAGAAGATGGTGGTACTGGTGAACCACTCTCTGCCATTGAAAATGTCTTAGAACCCATACTTCAGACAGTTTTATCAAACAACCAAATGTTTTTTCCACAGCTTCGGACCAGTTCATTAATACTACTGGTGGATAACTAGCCCTTGTCTGATTTCTGTGTGGCTCCATAAATCCAAGCTCCTGGGGTGAGGTACAGGGGTTGGGGGAGGGGATGGATTTTGGCTATTGTCCAAACAGGTGTTCCAATTCGTGGTGGGCTTCCAAGATCAACTACAGGAAAGGCTATGATTAAAGGCTAGACATCTTCAAAAGCGTACATTTGTGAGCTTATCAAAGATGTTACTTGTTCAGAAAGCGTCCACTGACAGTTGTCTGGTAGTAAACCTGCTTCTCAAACGAGTTCTCAAACCTTTCATCTCATCCAAAAAACTGTGCTCGACCTGTAGACACCTTTCAGCTTTGCAAGGAGTCTGACAGTGGAACCACCAAACAGACAACTGCCACACACTACGACCACACAACCGAGCACAGCGCCTCATTTAAAACAGTGCACTTTCTCCTCTTCTGATTTTCTAATTATTATCCAAAAGAACCCTTCAAAACACATCAATCTGCAGCAGCCACAATGGAGCTGAGGGCAGATTAACAAGGGATTCACTTTACGACCATCTTGTGACTGTTTAAAATGAGTTCTGGCGAGGATCAGGGGGGCACAAGTGATTTAATCCAGCGGCCTGCTGTCAGGTCTGACTCACCCCCCACCCCCCCACCCCCCCCTTCTCACGGATCACACGGTTTGGTGACAAAAAAATATATATAATCCTTTCGGCACGGAGGCCGTTAGCTTGGCCTCGCACAAAGTTCCAAGGTAACCTTGGTAACGACAAATGGAGCTAGGCGCCGGTAGTAGAGCCAATGAGGACAGCCGTATAGCAACAGGTTACGGAGCGGCTGACTCATCCGCATGACTTTAAGCACAGAGACCCTGCTGAGGCAGAGTGGTGGGCTGCTCTGTGCTGAAGACACCCTCCCACAGTCCTAACAGCACAGCTAATAACTGTTAAAACGCGCCTCCGGTTTTTATTTTTTTTATTTATTTTTTTTTTACAGGCAGCAAACTCTCCTTAAATAGTAAAACAGGAAAGTAGAGAACTGGACTCAATCGAAATGTAAAGAGCATTTTCAAAATGTCCTTTTCCAAAAGCCAGCTTAGGAAGAGAGGCTAATCATTAAAACAATTTGAAATAAATAATAATAATAATACATTTCTATTAATATTATTAATTGCATGCCCACAAACAAGAACAATTTTGCGCCTACACATACACATGCACAGGCACACATACAAAATCAAACTGTGACATGCCTAGCAACTAAACACAGAGACCCACTTACAAGTTAATTGCCTGTGCAGCATTGCGTGCTTCTCATAACTCATAAGTATACAGTACATATGCACATTTAAACCCCCCTGTCAAAATAAAGGGGGAAGGGGGAGGGGGGGGGGGAATATCAGAGACAAGGAGTACAGGGGGTGAGTCCATGTTCCACAGATAATATTAAAGCGTAAGCTGTAAATACGGGCCTTAACGCAGCGGAGAAGCTAATTTAACTCAATGCAATAAATGGCGCATAATCACCCCTGGGCACCAAAACACAGCAGCGTTGAGCTAATGCAGTTTGAATTTACTGCCTGCACAAGAGTGCGTACGTTTGGAGCTTGTTCACCATTTCTGCGCGCGGTCTGCACCTGTCTCTGCGACAGAGGGGACGCTGCAAACTGGGATTATCGCCACAGGCACATAAATAGCGATGCCGTACAATTAAAATGTGTTCCGGAAAAAAACATATCTGAAAACCTGAATGGCTGTGGCCCTAAACCACTGCATAGAGTGTTTGTGCCAGCGGCCGCTCTGTCTACCTAACACTGACAGACTGAGCAAATCTGAACGTGACGCTGCATCAGAAAGGCTGGGGGATGTAGGCAACCCTGCTGTCAATCAAAGCCCCCCACCCCCTACATCAGCACTGCTATACCTGTAGCGACAACACCATTTGTTGATTTTATTTTCTTTCCATTCTTTTGGCTCGTTCGGTCATGAAGGGGAGGGTATAAAGTGATGTCATTTCCTGTTAACTGATTGACCCTGATGAAGGCTCAACCACAATGAAACACGGTGATATTTAAATCCTTTTTTTTTTTTTTTTTTTAAACATTTGCCAAAGCGAATAAAAGATTTTAATGCCTGACAGAGAGCTTTGGACTCTTTGAACTGGTAGCTATCGCAATTTGACACAAAGATGGGGAACCTTTTATCCCCCTTTACAAATTCTGGTTTGGGTCAAAGCTGATGCTAGCTATTAAAGAGATGTGCAGCCGCCTCCTAGCTCAACAGAAAGCTGAATGTGTCGAGGGATATGAGACAGGGTGAAAAAAGTCAACTCAGTGATACACGTACTGGATTTTAGCTAACTGCTATAGGAACAGAATTGGCAAGCAGAGCAAAACATAGCAAGGAACAGCCTTTGATTACATTACCTATTTGCTTAGCAGGTGTCCTTTTCCAGAACCTGCAGCAAACTGTTTTTGTGTGTCGGTCACTGATATGGCCATTTTTCTGGTTTAATTCAGGTTAAGCCCCTTGCTCAAGGGTAAAACGGCAGTGCAGAAAGTTCAGAACGATGATTGAAAATGTATCATAATTTTCACTTCAGTGAAAGTCAACATAATTGCATCTTCTAGGATCAATTAAACTGGTGTTGAAGGGTAGAAGATCGGGGGCTACCTATCTGCATCTGCATATTCCACAGCCCACCCTATCCCCCTATCCCCCCCCCCGGCAGTGAGACAGCACTATTAAAAATTTCGTTTTTAAGTGATGTTGCTTCTAATTACCCAACAAGGACAGGGAAGACGATTATTGTGCATTTAGTCTGACAGCAAATAGGCCAATAAAAACACGATAATAATAACATCTGCACCGTGCAATATTCTCTTACACAGGATAAATGGGAAAATATTAATTATGCACGTGTTGTCACTCAGACGTTCTTAAAAGGCACGCGGCGGTGTCAGCGCTGCAATATTCCTGTTGTAGCATCGCTCTCCCAGACGAGGGAACACTTTGTACAAAAAACAACAGCAAACAAGGTAGGCTTTACAATGTGAATTGTTGTTAGTTGTAGATATGCTCAGCTATAAAGATCATTTTGCTGTTAGGGTTCCTATTATCACGTACACAAACTCCGTGTATGTTCGGTACGACGCAAGAGGGGCAGATTTTTCATCTCTTCTCTTTTGACAGTTGTAATCATATCCATAAGAGTGTGAAAGTAACATATCAGCGCACTCATAGGCATGTGATAAATGATGTATCGTCCCACACATAAACGTATGAAAAGTGACATATCAAGCCACTCATAAGCATGTGATGACATGTCGGCCTTCTCTTAAGCATGTGAAAAGCGACAAGCAAGTCCCTGGGACCGCTGAGTACGCAACGAAATGCCATCTGCAGGGCCAAGGTGACGACGCCGCGTTCGCTCGCTCACCCCAAAGGCACGGTCAGCGCTGAGTGGCAGTTCTGGGCTTCAGTCCTGTCACTCGGCCATCTTAAGACAACCTGCTTCGAAAAGCGAAATGCGCCACGTGCACAGATCTACATCCGAAGGGACTGAAACAGAATTTAACGTGACAAGAAAATACTCAGTGTCCCTCTGGGATTTCTCCGGGCTGAATACATCTGGCTGCAGCCCTCTCACTAATATTCAGTGAGAGGAACAAACCGCAGAATGAATCTGATTAATGCAAGCAAGTGGAATACACTGAAATTGGTTTTATTTTGATAATGGCATTTCATGCACAAAGTGTAAGCTATAATTACAAACATCTCACACATGCATCTTAACACATTGATGAAGATGCATCCATTTCATCATAATTCCAGACAGAGCACTCAATTACAGTTTTCTCAGGTGGTGCGTTCACATCAAAGCAGAAGGGACGATTTCACCATCTGATATGTCCTTCATCCGGAACACCCATCAAACTGAAAACATTATAATTAATATTATACGGTCCGTAGTGGGTAGGCAGATGAAAAGAACACAACAGAGCGTATTAAAATTACATTAAAATCCATGTCATACTGAGAATGATAATTTCAGGAAAGCAAAGTGAACAGTGTGCCCTGACCATCCCAGGAATACAGGTGTGACAGAAGAAAGTTCTGGAGAGAAACAAGGATAGAATTTGCATCAAGGTTATTAATCAAAAGTTATTTACAGCATCTGGAAATAGATAGAGTGATGAAAGAGGAAAAGAACAAGCGTAATTCTGTTTTTTGAGTTGGACAGGAAGGTATGAAGGCAGTAAGTAGGTCTAACTCTAATTGAGGTTGATGTTGCTCTTCTAGTCCAACTTCCTGGCACAGACAATATCTTGCTACACTAGCACTCAAGATACTCAATCTCTCCTGTCTGAAACATGTAGCCGATGTAAATGTACTCATGCAAGCCTAGACACTGATGCCTATGGAAACAGAGTTTTTCAGATGGCTGTGGCTGAGGTGCTGCCCCCTGCAGGGCAAGACAGAGAGTGCAGTCAGCTGAATTGCTTTAAACTGCAGTGAGAGTGAGAGAAAGAGAGAGAGAACATGAATGTGTGGGTGTGCCTTTAAATGTCACTTAACTGAAAAGAACTGAAAACTGAAACGCAATGGTCAGAAGCTGATGTGTGACTGTCAGAAAATGCTTTTAAAAAATGTGATCGCAAAAGGCAGCCTAATTTGTTTTCCTTTTCTAAAATGAATTCTAATTTATTTAAGTTCTGCCTAGAGGATGGCACATGAAAGCATTAGCAACACTTATTTCCAATGTGGTCCTCCATACGTAAACAAACGCCAATAACAGACACACCCCCATCTTCGCTTCTCTCTCTCTCCGAAATCACGGGATCATCGTGGAAAACGGCGCTCCTTAGCCGATCTTGATCATTACCAGTGTAGGACTTCCTGGGGATTCCCTCAAGTCTACCCGTCTCCTTTTCCATTCACAAGGCACCTCTAATCTGATAACAAACCGAGCAGGTCTTCCCATAACCAGCCCACACAGTCCCTGGCACACCGTCCCCACGTCTCAGCATTCCCACAGCTTCTGTACAACAGCCGTAAAGAGGCAGAAATAAACATGCGTCTTTTTTTTTTTTTGTTTTTTTTAAACTTCACTCACAACAGCTCAAACTGACGCTTGTTTCTGAACACCCACCGCAACATCGGCGATCCACGAAGCAGTAAAAGACGTGCAGCGTCTACAGCTCGGCTCCTGGCAGTTGGAATTTGAATTTGAAAGCAGGAGAGCTCTTTTCAGCCTGACAGAGAATGGCTTGTACAGACACTGAGCAGGACCAGTCCTTTAGAACGATAGGCAACTCATGAAAGGGAGAAGATCTCTCCTGTTCCAGAATGACATCCCAACATTGTGTTCCGTGTTTTTGGAATGTACAGGCAGAACCAGAGAGAGTATTAATGCCAATGCGGGAAGATTGACAAGAGGCCCACTTCTTCTGTGCTTTTACTGAAACAGGGCGATATGGAGCATGTCTGCACAGCCAAGAGCAGGGCTATTCAACTGGCAGCCCAGGCCCCAAATAAAACCGGCCTACTGATCAGACACCTGGATCAGTGAGAACAGAAAAAAAGAATATCCAAAGCATCAAAAAAGTTTATGACGAAGTTGGCTGTGACAAATCTCCTGTGATTTCAAACAATATTGCATTACTGCCATTCAGTAGAGGTCCTTATACAGTGCCAAAGGAAATTTTATATTTTACATAACACACAAAACAGCTAGATATATAGCCTATTTACAGAAGGAATTCAGGTTAAGTAGCTTCCTGATGAATCAGTGTTGTTTCAACAGTTCCATGAATCCAATACAAAATGTTGTAATGTTGTAACTGCTGTAATGCAATGTTTTGGCCTCCCACTGTAAACTAACATTTCTATGATTTGTGAAAAGCCACATATATCCCCACTATGTCTATTTTAAGGGAAATAGGAATATGAATAATTACCCCAATGTATGGATATAAAAAAGAAAAGAAACACATCTCTTACCTGAAAAATGACCAGCGGCTGAATTTTTAAGGTCAACAATAATATCAAAAACTTATTTTGAATCTGTGGAGGGCAATTAAACCAAAATAAGATTAATTGGCCATTATGTGCCTCAAGGCATAACAACACTATTTGCAATTTTCTTAGCAAGGATTTAGTAATGTCACTCAAGGCTATTATAGATGCCACCATTCCAGGATTTCAGAGCCGGAAGTGTAGGGGTTCATGAATTTTTTTATTTAATTAAATCAGCAGCTTGAAAATGTAACTCTACGTGGATATATATTATCTGATTATTCTAATTGGCCAATGGACATATTCTTTTTCAGTTAGACAAAATACAGGCACAAATGTTAATTTTCTTTTAGATTTCTTTAGACACTGTTTTATTATTAGATTATTCCTTGCAAACAGTTTATGATTTGAGTGATTCATAACTGATGTTGCAAATCAAAAAAAATATTTGTCTGAAAAAAAGATTCTGAGAATTGAAGCAGTTTTTACATTCCCCATTCATATTTTCCCATAAGACTGGTGCAACACTAAAATGATCCATTTCATTTTATTAAATACAGGGTAGGCATCTTTTTCATTTATATCTATTCACTTGTGTAACGCAGTAAACGGAAGCACTGGCATGTGAGAAGTCAGTACATAATGTTCCTGAAGAAGTTATTAAAAATGACCTGGAGAACAGGTAATGTTATTAACAAAAGCAGCAGATGGTAGCTGTTAGTCACTCGTAAATTAGCCGTCGTAAATGAATGCATACTGTAAGCGTGCAGACAGTAACCGAGCAGAAAACATTTAAGCAGATGGACGCATTTGAATATACAAAACATAAAAATGAAAAACCAAAAATACATAAATTTAGATTGCACTACAGGGCTGAGAAGCCGCCATTAGCATTCCGTCCCACTCTGAGCCAATGGCAGGTTGGAGTGAATGCAGGCCTCCTACGGGCCAAATCCAGCGTCTGCATGAGCTCCTGCACCCGCTGCAGAGGAACCAGAGAGACCCGGGCGAGAGCGCGGCAGCGGAGGGTGTGATGTAACAGCAGACTGCTAAAACGCCGCTCCATCGGGTCATCTGTAAGGGCCTTATCGCCTCCTCCCGACGGGTTAACCCAAAACAAACAATACAGCCGCAGCCTCGACAAGAAGGGCACACAATCATATACACACACACACACACACACACACACACACACACACACACACACACACACACACACACACACACACACACACACACACACACACACACACACACACACACACACACACACACACACACACACACACACACACACACACACACACACACACACACAGCCCGAGTGGCCAAATCAAACTGCCAGTTCAGTGAGAGAATAAAAATATTTCCACTCCTTACATTCAGACACACCAATACGTGTCAATAAAGTGGCAAGAACAAATGCTTCTCATTTTGCTTAGCTGCACTCCTTCTACTGAAGATGTCCAACTGAGGGGAAGGAGAACGGGGCAACAGCTACTGCAGATCTGTTCTACTTTGTTATGGAGAAATGGCCGACAGCTCATAAAGAACCCCTGTTCATAAAGAAGTCTCCAACAGGACCGGCTGGAAATAAATTACGTTTCCTTTGTTTCTCGCACCCTTCACTTGCCTAAACTCCCAACAGCTGTGTTTTGAAACCACAGAGGCAAAAGCAAAGTGATTTTTCTTTTTTATACAAACAAGGACAGGATATCCCACAGAGGGGTGTTTCAGTCATGAAACGAGCTGTCTAAACAGAAGATGAGAGGAACGAGACAAGCTTCAAAACACGTTTGGACAATACAAATTATGCACAAGCCTTTGTTCTGTTCTACGTTTGATCATTTTTCTGTCATGAGATCAATGACGCAAGTTACCGTTTGTGTGTGTAGGAATGGAAATTTTCTTCAGATTGTAAGTGATGTACAGTAGTATTATATATCGCGCAGACAGTGAAAACTGGCCAATGTGTCGTCTTTGTGATATTTGTTTTGTCTTTCCATGTCCTGGCTATTTATTCCTTCCGTAGGTGCATTATGGGAAAAATCTCAGAGTTGTTCTTCTACTCCACTGAGAAATACTTACTGTAAATGTTATAAATCATCAACAAAGGATATGGGACAGAACCCAGGCCTGGATTCAATCAACATTTGTTTCAAATTTAAAAGTGAGTGTTGGCTATTTTCTACACAGTCACAGTTTTGCAAATTCAGCAAAGAAAAAGTGCAAATTGACTCCACTGTAAGTGAATGGGGGGAATGAAACTTTCACATTTATTTGCTAATCAAGTTAAAATGAATGCTGTTGGAAACAAGTCTCCATTCTTTATCCCGTTGGTCAAACCTTTTCTTTTTTAAATGTATCTGGCGGAGAAGAACTCTCCAGCAGCAGATTTTGGGAAACGGTCCCAGCCGCTCCGTGCAGTGAGAAGTGAGCAGGGAGATCTTAACGAGCGAAACCGCAGGAGGGGCGTGTCTTATTCACTTTATTAGAGCTGGCCACGGCATTCCGGGCCCCGCCGGGTCACGCTCCTCCCGATCGGCGCGCCTTCTTGGCGCAGGTGCCGATGGCACCGACGGACGTCTCTTCCATTACACGCTCCCGGCTCCCGCGCGCCCATCACGCTGACGGCCGTGGCGGCCGACGGAGGCTCTCGCCGAGGGTTAGCGGAGCGAACGAATTTCTGAGCGTTCATAAGCACCACCCCCCCCCCCCAGCCGCCTGCCCCATTACATTTATTTTTGTTTCTCTTAATCCATAAGCCATTTTGAGAAACAGGCTGGCAGCACTTCGTTGCCAGAACAGTATTAACTGGGTAAGAACAGGCGAGGGGCAGGGGGATATTAAATTGTCACATGGAGACATGAAATTGCTTTCTGTTTTCATGTGATGCATCACAAGCAGGCAGTTTCACTCTCACGACTAACGGGTTTCAGCCTTTATGCCCCATCTGCACTGTAGCCTGTAGTCATTTCACAGCCTTCAATTCTCACATCGTGCATATTTTAATAAACAATAAGTACGACACAAATATATTACCTGATTTCAGTTATTATTGCTCAATAGGCAACATTTTTACAATACGACAGTTCCTAGTAGAAGCCAAGAGGGCTGTCTGTCTGTCAGTCAGCTGGGTCAGACAGGCAGCCTCTTGGTCTGAGTGTGAACCTTGTGTACGCAGACTCCCACAATGCACCGCTCTGTGATGGTGAGGTTCAGCCCTGCAGGGGCATAAAATTCACCCAGAGAGCGAGAGAGAGGACAGACTGTATTCTCTTCACTACCGCAGTTTGGAACAGGGGCAGGCCGTGCCTGTCGCACGGCTGCAGCAGTGGATGCTGGGTTAACGTGGCAGCTGAGCCAAAGGCTCTGCTCTGTTGCCCTCTTCAGACCATCTCTGTGAGCAGCACCACCAGGGAGAGGGAGAGAGAGAGAGCAGGAGAGAGTGAGAGAGGGACACAGAGAGGGGGAGAGAGACAGGAAGAGAGAGAAAAAGAGGGAATGGCACACAAATACAAGGGAGAATGAGAGAGAAAGACACAGAAAGAGAACGGAATAGAAAGACGGAGACACCAAGACAGAGACAGGGAGAGAGAGGGAGGCAGAGAGTAAGTCAGAGAGAGGGAGGCAGAGAGAAAGACCAGGAAAGAAGGAGAAGGACAGTGGGAAGAAGAAAGAGAGGGAAGAGAGAGGGTGAAATTGAGGGGGAAATTGATGTTAAAAGGCAGAGAGAGAGAGAGAGAGAGAGAGAGAGAGAGGAGTGTGTAAGGACGCTGATCTTACCCAGTGGCACAGTGTGAGAGTCAGCACTGCAGATTGTTTAGAACACAGATTGTGGCTGACAGATTCAGCCCAGCTCTCCCCTACAATTTTCATCCAGAGTGACGAGCCAAAACACGAAGCATCGACACGTGCGCATGGAGACTCTCCAACACCGCCATTCCAACAAATTCAGCCCTCCCACAAGACCCTCCCACTCCACACACGAGCACAACAATGCACAACTGTTCATTCTGTAGCCATTCGTCAGGAATCCAGCCTGATTCTCTTTGTGTTCCTGTTTCTTTATGTTTATTTTTTATTTTCTAGTTTTTATTTATTTTTTATTTATTTTCGGTTTACTTCGTTTCGCTTGCGGTTGTGTTTTCTGTGTTCTTGTGCTTGGGTGTGCGTTTGTTATTTTTCCCCCTTAGGTTCCTGGTTCCTGCCCACGCCCCGCCCCAGTCCCGCCTGTTATCTCTTCTTCAATCAAGCCTCCACTAACCATCTTCACCTGCGTCCCATCATCCACTCATTAGTGTTGCTATTTAGTTTCGGTGTGCAGTTTAGTCTTTGCCAGATCGTGCCTCTGTTTTTCTGAGTAGCCTTTCAAGCCTTTCAAGTGTGTTGTCTTTCCCGGTTTTCGACTTTTTGCCTGTCCTGTTTTCGATTACGAGTTTAAGCCTGCCTGCTCTGCCTCTAGTTTTGGATTTTCGACTCTCGCCTGTTTTCTGACCTGTTCCCGGCTCCCGTTATTGTACCTCTGCCTGATCGTGTTGATTCCCTGGACTTTGACCATTGCCTGTACCCTGACTTCGAGACTGCCTCTGATTTTGTACTTTGAAAATAAATCGCCAAGTCTTTGTAACTCTGGTCTGCTTCTGAGTCCTACCCCAGACCCTGACACCATTCTTCACTGAACAGTCTGGAGCATTCTACAGTATCAAGGCATGCTCAATGCATGCTACATGTCCTCTGATTCAATCAGGGGTGTCCAGTCTTATCTGAAAAGAGCCAGCGTGGGTGCAGGTTTTTGTTTTAGCCCAGCACTAAGACACCTGATTCAACAAAACAATGTCATTTTGTTGAATCAGGTGCCATAACAAAAACCTGGACTAAAGGTTTATTGAATGCTGAAAGGGAAACTGTGTTAAGACTGGACTAAAGTCTACACTAACAGGTTACTGAAATAACACAGAAGCGTGTGAACTACATGCTAATGACCCACACATTTCTCCTACATCGTCACACTATTCTCTCGACTGTGAATGCAAAACTAGGGAGGTTGTTAAGTTCCTTTTCTTTAAGTTGCTTCTTCCCATTTCCCGTACTGCAGCAAATGTTCTGTGCCACCCCATTGCGCCCTCTCCCAAAATGAGAGGGGAAGCTGAGGCGATGGCCCAAAACGGAGCAGTACGGGCAAGGAGGGATACAATAAAGAAAGTTCTGGAAGAACGGAAGACGGCAGGGGGTTGGTGGGAGGCTCATTCGGTTAAGGCACCACATGCATCAGCTCCATGGTCTCGGATTGGATGCGGACCGTGCCGGCGCCTACCGTGGCCAGCAGCTCCACAGAGCGACACACTCAGGGCACGGGACGGTCGAGCCGGTCAGGCGCGCGTCACACACCGTGCGCACGTCGATTCTGACGGAAACGGTACGCGGGCACTGCAGGGACGCGTGCGTCACCGCCCAGCCTCGCCATCGCATTTCATGCGTTTTAAAAACGGAAGAGATGGAACGCAGCAGATGTGCATTTGGCGCAGGTGTGAACAGCTTGTGAAGTGGGGGGGGGTGACTCACTTTGGGAAGGTGGGGGAGGGGTGGGGGCTTAATGGGATTCCTGGGCTGACGATGGAACTGAGGCCCAGACTGGGCGTGCACGTCACAATGTTCTAATTATATAAAACAAAAAAACCCTCAGGTGAACCTGAGCCCCTGCTGTGGTTAGATTTTTATCACCTCAAACAAGAAGGCAGAGAAAAGTTCCAAAGAAGGGAAAGAATAATATAAAAATATCAAAATACATCAACATTCGTCAACTGAAAGCTGGAGGGTAGTTCTCTCGTGATCAATATCAGAATGTGTGCCACTTAAACCCTTTCAGTGACAGAAATGCCAAAAAGTAAAGCAAAAACAAGCACGGAGCCGTCCAGACCCACGGCGCAGCTCACTTCCGCAGACACATCTTAGCTGGCACCACCTGCGCATGCGCCCTAAAAACGTGCCTCAAAGGTCGACCGTGAGTGAGTGAGTGAGTGAGTGACCACAATTTGCCATGCACAGCCCACGGCCCCAGTTCCTGCACGCCGTGGGAAAAAGAAATAAATAATACATACAGTACATATGATGCAACTCTACCCCTTCAACCCATCGAACCCATGTGTAAGCAATACGCCACCGCTGCAAGCCCACAGAACAGGGTAAATACAAAAGGCCCTGCGGTCGAAGCGTTTGGGTCGTAACAGTGACGGTTTCTAAATGGACACGGTCACCGGCAGCCACTGTGGGCGCCTCCTCTGCAGTCAGTTCACCTCTAAGTGTTCTGGGAACATCCTTTTCCTCACTGGCAGCAGGAGGAGGCGCAGTAGCAGGGGGAGGCACAGCAGCAGCGGGAGGCGCAGCAGCAGGGGGAGGGGCAGCAGGAGCAGCTGCAGTGGAGACGCGTGGTTGTATTCCCCTGACAGAGGTGCAGAAAGCAGGACAGGAAGAGTCTCTGCTCTCTGTGGCAATGTTCTGTCCCCCCCAGGATCTGCCAGGCAAAAACGCACTGCATTCTGGATTATTAATGAAGATGATGGCAAATAGGAGAGCAGAACACTCCCACGCCCCTCCCCCCAGGATCACCCTGGCAAACGAGTCGTCCAGCTGCATGGGAATCCACACACGCCCCCGAGCGGGACTATCGAAAGTCTGAGGCATCTGCACCAGGACCGAGGAACACGATATTACAACTGGGGGGGGCGAAAATTCTCCTGTGGGACATATCAAAAGCTCTCTCTTTTTTTGCAGGTCTGCAGTTTCGCAGCTCAGAAAGTCATTTCACTAGTCTAACCTCTGGCAAAGAGCCAACATCTTGACAGACATAACATTGTCTGGCAAGAGCTTCATCCAACATGTGCTTTAGCCTGCTACTGTCTTCCCTGAACTGCTGTCATTTTCTACTGCTGTGTGATCTTTCTCTCTCTCTCTCTCTCTCTTTCCCCCTCCATCTCTCTCTCTCTCTCTCTCTCTCTCTCTCTCTCCACCTAACTCTCTCCATCTCTCTCCCTCTCTCTTTCACTCTCCCTGTGCCACTCTCTCCCTCACAGACACACAGACACACACACACACGCATGTGCATACACAGACACGCACGCACGCACGCACGCACGCACGCACACGCGCACACGCACACACGCACACACACACACACACACAATACCTCGTCTCCACTGTGACTGTGGTGTTAATAGAGCTCGGGGCTCAGGAGCCAGCAGTCACAGAAAGCAATGAGGTCACACCTCACTGTGACCCCAGAGAGGCGTCGGAGGTCCTCCAGGGCAGCGTCTGAGAGCAGCGTGATCCCAGGCCTGGAGCTCAGCCCACAGACCAGACACCACAGAGCAAGAGTGACAGAGAGCTGCTGCTTCTGCATAGAGCTAATGTTTCATTCGAGGGAGCTACTGCGGGCTGCTCTAATGCGATAATACCACATGTGTGCTTGTAGGTGATGGAGAGAGCGAGAGGGAGAAGGAGAGAGGGCATGTGTGCATGCGTGCGTGAGATAGGCAGAGAAATGGGCCTCATTCACAAAATATGTGCATGATCACATTTGATTGTCAACATGTGTAAGAACGTTTCCACGGACATTTCGGCATTCATAATTTTTTTCCTTATATGAATTTGTTCATAGCTGTTTCCTTATACTAATCACATGAACAGGATTGCGCATGAAATTTACAAACACTCAGCATTCATGATCTCATACAAGGTCTGCACACATGTCATGAATCCCATATTGGTTTTTGGTAGGAACATTTTTAAGAACAAAAATAAGAATAATTTAAGAAAAGTTTTGTGAATGAGGCCAAATTTCTGCATATTTATATCCTGAACATAAATGAAAACACAGCACATATTTAATATTTTCATAAGGATATTATATACTATACAGTACATGGTAATTGCAATATACACTGCACTGATATATTGGTCTCCTAGCAACAAAAAAAAAGAAAATAAGACCAATCAGTGGACACATTTGCAACTGGTTATCTGTGATGGCTCTCTGGACTCCAGCCGATCGCAGCCGGATGGAGCGCAGCAGCCCGCGGGGGGAGGGACAGGAGGTGAGGCCACCGCAGGGGGCCAGGGCTGAGCGCCGGATCGACGCCGCCGTGCCGGCTGGTGAAGGCGCGGCGCACACCGATAGCCGGGACGGGTGCTGCGGTGGCTTCATCTCCCAAGGAACACGTTTCGGCATTTCAGCTAAATCACGGAACCCTTCCGCTCTGTCGAGGAGAACGGGAACAGGCAAGGGCCTCGTGTGGCCACAGTTAAATCCTTAGGATTTAAAGTAATATGCTATGCAACCCTAGTTATTTTTAGTTTATTCATTTTGTCTTCTGTAAAATTCTGTAAAAGATGAAATCAAGGGTTGCAGGTTTATTCACGCATCACAGAAATAAATTCCTCTAAACTTCTTGACGCCAGTTAAGTCAGTTCTGCAACGGCTACATGACCAATTTCAGGTACGACGGCTGTGAGGCAAACTGTCTGCGGAAAACCTGTGGCTGGGCGCCATGACGACAGTATCAGATAGGGACGATGATTGGCAGCTATTACGATGGGAGCTGGATATTGGGATTTACAGACGATGTCTGCTTTGCCGAGTTCGCTTCCACCAGCAGACACTGCACCTTAAAAAAGAGTAAAGGCCCGCGTGGCGGAATGCACAACAGACAGCCAAAAACGCATTCCTTTGCACCAACCGGTTCAAGGGAGGTCAGAAAAGCGAGAGGGACGCACCTAGCAACGTCAGTGCCAAAAGACAAAAAGAGAAAAGAACGCCCCCGTTTGTCTCTTTCTCGCTCAGTGGTCCCTCGCTATTCAGGTGTATTCAGGGCTTTTCCAACATCGCCTGTTCCTCAGGTTATTTAAAAGGTCTTTTCTTTGTCTGATCTCTTCATGAACGTGACTAATGAAGTTAATGACCGCTGTATGAGTAACATTTGGCAGTGCCACCGAAGAAGCCTTTAATACTGCGTGAGAACAGACAGCGGGCCTCTCAGGCAACAGAAATAACGTAAAACTGGTAGAGCATTTCTTGTAATATCTACAGCCTGCTGATAATAAACATACGTCGTAAATTTTCTGGCATGTGTACCCTATGACAGAGACTAGAAGAATATTAGAAGGTTTGTACATAATAAGCTAAATATTAGCCTACATCATAACATGAGTCCACCAATAAAAACGAATTATATTAAAATGAAAACAGGCTATAGTACAGGGGCAATAGTATTTTTACATGACAGTATTGTGATATTTTTGCCAAGCCCTAGAACCGGCCCACATTATCAAGCCCTTTGACTGAGGAGCGTCATGCAGTTTATTTCAGTAGCGGGCAGGAGATGAACTAAAGCATCACAGCAGGCGGGGGGGGGGGGAAATGCTCTCCAGGTGTTTTTGCCCAACACCCCAGTTTCTCACTTCCTTTGTCTGCCCAGCAGTTAATCAGCCTGGCATTTAAAGTGTGAAGACTACAGTCTCAGCGGCTCACAGTCCCCTAACCCACGGCTCTGTGACTGTGGCTGCCACCAGCTTAGTGCGTATTCAGCTAACAGCCAATGGCAGCACTCATCATTATCATCGCCAACATCACAAACATCACCGCCACCACCGCAATCATCACCACCTCTATCAACATCATCACCACCACCGCCGCCACCATCACCACAATTATTCCCAGGTTGGACATAGTCGGACTCGTTGTACTCTTGAGCAAGGTACTTAACCGGCATTGCTTCAGTATATAGCCAGCTGTATAAATGGATACAATGTAAATGCTATGTAAAAAAGAAAAAGTTGTGTAAGTCACTCTGGATAAGAGCATCTGCTAAATGCCCGTAATGAATAATGAATGAATGAAGTCTGGGGTGAATCAGTCTGATTTAGCCAGACGTCCTCTCAGAGTCACGTCAGTGCAAATGCGCGTACCCACTTCACCCCATTGTGCTTCTGCACTTTGGGGATGGGAGATGGAGACTGCTCCGAGGTGTCCACCCCCCCGCCCCCCCTCGCCCCCCCCCCTCACCCCGCCAGTCTTTGAGCGGAGCATCGCCTCCCCCCTCGCTAATGCAGCGCAGCGCACCCCCCCCCCCAGCTCCTGCGGCGGCGGCTCACACGCGGCTCTTCCCAGGCCGCGGGAAGCTTTCAGAGGACGTGGGAGGACGAGCTGCAGAGGGCTCCGATTACCCAGGCATCAGAATAACAAATGAAAGGAAGTCAATACAGGAGGAAAGAGTGAGGGGGCTGGGGAGAGAAAGAAAAAGAGGGGGACCATGAAGAAAGAGAAAGAGAGAGAGGGAGGGGGGTTGAGTGTGAGGGAGGGAGAAAAGGAGAGCAAAACCCTGAAAGGTAGGGTGGAAAAGCTATGTTCTGGGAGAGGGGAAGATCTAGAGCTCCCCAAAGTCTCCTGTCTCAAAGTCCACTGAACTCTGTAGACAGAGATAGGAAGCAGACTGAGGGGAGGGGTGATGGGGGCGCCTGGGTGATTTGGGGGGCATAGAGACTCCTGGGGTTGTGTGTAACCCTGGGACATCCCAACTGTGCCCTCAGTCACGGTGCAGAGTGACAGGCCTTTACCACAGGCCACACCGAGGAAACCAAAACATCATAATCAATCTTCCTGCTCCTCCGCACCGCTAAAGCCTACCGAGAGAGAGAGAGAGTGTGTGTGTGTGTGTGTGCGCGTGTGTGCATGTGCATGCATGTGTGTAAGCGTATGTGTGTGTACATGTGTGTGTGTGAGTGTGCGTGTACGTGTGTGCATGTGCATGCATGTGTGTGTGTGTATGTGTCTATACAATTAATTGCTACGGAGTGCATTTCTCCACTTTTTTCTTAGAAAAGCACAAAAAGCACAGTTATTTTTCCTTCACAAGTCTGTCACTATACACAATCAACATGAGGATGTAAATTTAACGCACTCCATGCCTTGCCAAGTCTATGTATTGCATCACATATTTACCAAAGACAGCAAAACACAGACTGTTTTTGCTAAGTGAGCAAAAATAATTTTTTGATACAGTATAGTAACATAATAATAAGCAAAAAACCTCCACATTGTTCCCAGAGAAAGATGTAGATATCTTTTCTGTCCTCCACTAGCCATTTGCAGTGCTTGCACATAATGTTGCGCGGGACACTGAAGGGTTCGTATCTCTGCGGGGAAATGATAACCCACTCAGCAGTCGCTTTTTGCGCTCAGCTCAGTTAGCGTACACCAGGGGATACATTTTACGGACGATGAACATCAGCAAATAGTATCGTTGGCCTGCGGTTTGACCCACGCTGCACTGCAGCCCAGAGCGTCATCTCTCCGACTGGCCCAGCTGAGAAATACAACATGGATGCCTCCCCGTACCAGCGTTTCACCCACAGACTCATCCGCGATGCACCGCCCCAATATCGGCACGGCCACCACAAAATTAAAAGTCCGTTAATAATGGGATTTATTCACCAAAGCTGCGGTGATGTCCTCTTATTTACGAGAGATGAACTGCAAAACACCATCACTACCACCGCGATCATCACTAGTACCTCTATCAACATCATCAGCACCACAGCCGCCACCATCATCACCATTATCACCGCCATATTATAAACATCACAACCTGAAAGATCATAACCACCTCCATCATCATCATCATTATCATGACCATGACCACCACCACCTTCATCATCATCATGACCATCACCACCACCTCCATCATCAGCACTACCAGATCACTATCTCCATCAAAATCACATTAACGTCATTGATCATCAGCGGTCATCAGAGGCCATCACAGGTTCCATGGCCTTTTCCCTCAGATTTTTCTCATCCCCATTCAGTGCTGTAGAAAATATAAAAATGGGCAACATCATCCTATCCAGATTTACACACCTGTTGACCACTCCGCTGTAAACACTGCAGCATACAGCGACGTGGTGTTTTGCTCAATCTGTCTGTTTGAATGATTTAATGACATTATTTTTTGAGGGGGTTCCAGAAACCACAAGAGAAAAGACAATGACTGATATAAAAAGATACGATTTTTTGTGTGAAATGCCTCTTTAAATCTAAAAGCCCACAAGACCACATCGGACCACTTTCAACAACCGCTGGGAAGAAGAAGTAAAAAGAAATAAATAAAAAGTTTCCATAATCTCCACCGTAGCCGGGAAAACATCCCCATTAGTTTCCCCTTTGTCCCACACCCACTCAAAACAAGTCTGGCCTTCTGTATACAGAGCCCTTGTTGTTTTCAGACGTCTAACCCTAACCTCAGAAATGCCTCCCTGTGTGTGTAATTACTGTGTGCCTCCCGTGCCCCGCCCTCCCCCCCCTCCCCACAGCCCTCCTAAACAGCCCCTATTGTGTCTCCCGTTCTGCGACAGCCAGATCTCTGACGAGGGTGAAGCTGGTGCTGCTGGAGGGACGGGAGTTTGTGAGTGTGTCAGCTCTTTTCTTAAGGGGGTGTGATGTCCCGTGGAGCTCGTCTGAGTGGAGGCCCCGGTTTACTGAGACTGCGCTTACAGTCTGTCTGGAATGCGCGAGTAGGCCCGTGGTAAAACTCACTTCTTTACATCCTCATCTCAACATTCAGCCCTCAATGGAGAAGTCCAAAACCACCCCCAGCCGGTTGGGGGGGGGTGGCACAACAATGCAAAATAGCCATGGGGTCACGTGGGGGCGGGGGCAATTTGCAGCCTACGGCCAGTTGTAAATGCAGCCGAAGGCTTCTCGTACCGGTTCGAGATAGACTGCAGTCCCCAATGCGACTCGGGCTTCTCCTTCAAGGATGAAGAAGCTTGGCTTTAGCCGGCTAGCCGCCGTGGACGTGGGCTGAAGGGACAATTAAGACAGAGACCATGCGTAGCGGTACGTACTGCAGAATTCCACAGGCCAGAGTGCCAAAACACATCAGATGGCGAACGCTTTCCTTCGATTCTGCTGGCGAAGGCATTACGGTACAGTGCGCTGACTGTGCAGTCATTGATTCAGCTGACTAATAACCATTCACAGTGCAGCAGCTCTTAAATAACACTTCAGACTCAGGGAACTTGTGGCTCCAGGCAAAAAAAAAAAAAAAAAGTAAATAAAATTAACTAAATGAATTAAACGCGGTGACATCAGGCCTAAGAAATCAAGCGAACTGCCAGGCCTGTCAGAACCGTGCCTGAGTAATGAGCGACAGGCGCTTCCCACGCTTTCTGACGCACGCGGGCACGGACACCTCAGTTCGGCAAGCGGACGAAGGTGATTCTGGACAGTCGTGCACGCGCGGCCATTTGCGATCGTTAAATATTCATCCAATACCACTGAATGTTTGGAAACCAATGAGCACAAGACCAGGAAGAGTAAATGGAATGCACATATCCAAATGACGGTACGAAGTCGTTGTCGTAAATATAGAAATGGTAAGGGGTATAAACACTTGCCCGTCCTAGCGTTCATTAAATAAACCAACAAAAATAAATGAAAATCAAAAGGTTTGCACTACTTTGTGAGGTCAGATTATGCTAAGGAGAATGACTGTAGTGTAGTCACAGCATGGAGATGGGCCTTTCCGGCAAGGAAAATTCCCACACGACAGCAAATATGGTTTGGAAGTCTTTCTTTTGTAATTCATCCTACAATTCAAAGCCAAGCAGGTAAAGAATTCAGAGCATTCATTCCATGAACCAGCCACAATTATCTTAAACCTCACCTGTTTAAAGAAAGCCTTTTAATAGTTTTTGTTCAGCTTAAACGAAGAACCAGAAGCCACCTTTCCTGTTTACCTTCTGTGGGTCCCACCAGCACGTTTCTACTGCACCACAGGCCGCAGGTATGCAGGTGATAAACACAAATGTGCTGCTCGGTGAATCACACACACCTGAGATACATCACAGGTACACCACCATATACCTGACAAGCTCGTGCAGTGCTCTGATACGAGGAAGAAAACTCTAATTCCCAGAGACAAAACGCCACTGCTAGGCTACTGCAAACAAACCTCATTAATAATTTCATAATCAAAACACCAGGGTTACGTCAAGCGCATCTTGAGTTTCCTTTTGCGCCTCTGCAGATATGCAGATGCATATAGCCTTCACGCCCGCACGTTCCAGCAATCCGCTCTGAACATCCTGTGTCACTTCCGTTTCCAGGGCAACCACGGTTCCTTATTTTAGAGTGTGTACCTCATCAAATGTGGAATCGAAAGCCAAAACATGGGGTTTGGGTGGTGGGGGGGGGGGTCTGCTATGTGGGAAACAGAGCATGACCAATCTATCAGAGGGATAAAGCACACAAACTGATAAATGGCATGTACTGGTCAAAGACTACAGACAAAGTACTGTAAATGTCTGGCACAAAGTATAGCACAGAAATAGGCTGGCAATAATCTTGGTCCCAAAGGAATAAACCATTCATTCATTCATTCATTCATTCAATTCAATTCAATAATATAATGTTTTGCAGAATTCCAAAATAAGCAGGGCAGCAGTGTAGTATAATGAGCTGCACCTGTATTGTTTACTCTTTAGTGGTAGGAAGATGGCAAGCGTTGCTCGGCTGAATTGCCTGCTCTCATCATTATGTTATGGTATCAGGTTTCAGTATATATATCCAGCTGTATAAATTTATACTTACAACTATAATAAGTTCTGCAAGGCGCTCTGGATAAATGCCAGTAATGTGCATACATACAGGACATTTGTCAAGAGTCTTTGCTGTGATCCAAAATGGCTATTCCAGAGACAGGGAGGCGGGTGACACTCCAGCTCTCCCTCTCTTTCCACACCACAATCTTTTTTTAAATGGGTTTTCACAACAAGTTTTGCAGAGATGGAATTGAGGTTTACAGTGACACCACGACAGGCCGTTGCCTGTAACACCCTGCAGTCACACCGCCTGAACAATCACAGTGAACAGAATGACTTCTTTATCAAGCTGACTCCCACACGCGTCCCCCACATACTGTAGTCACGCAGCGCACCCCACTCAAAAAAAGCCCAAAGCAGCGTGACCACTATGAAGGTTTCCAACTCCAACACAAAATTGTACGTCTATAAACATAATTGCACACACACACAACCACATACACATACACACACACACGGCAAGTGACACAATCTTCTGATTCAATGTATGGTGAGACCCATTTCATTAGTAGCACCTTCCAATAGAAAATGGCCTTCAACAACGGTAATAAAAAGAATGAGTGAACCGTTTGCTGGTTTTCAAAGACACTCAATTTTTAAAAGGTTTAGAATGACTGCTGAAATACTGGAATCAACTAAAGAAATAAAATCTGATTAAAATAAAACCTCAATTCAAAACACCCAATTTTCTACATCTAATCTTCTAAAGAAATCTTTACAAAACTCGACAAAAAAGCAGATCTTTTGAAACTCAACCAAGCCTCAACTCTCAAAGAAGTAAATTAGCAGTGGTTCCCATAGTTATCTTCCATCACTTCTCTTCTTCTGCCTATCAAAGCGAAAACAATCCCATAATCCCCCTGGTACGCTCCGCTACTGTTATGGCCATTACTGTTGCCATGACTGGAAGTCTTCTTCCAAATTCAAGGGGCTTCAGTTGTAAAAGTCCCAACTCGGAAAATGACAGTGGCTCCATTTCAGAGCCAAACAGCAATTTCATGGCTGAATAGTAACAGAATGATTAGATAACCCCCAAAGTGGACACATCGATCCCTACTGCACTCTGAATTTAAGACAATCCTTTTGGCGTGGGAGTGCTCACTCTGAAATGAAACCAGTGTGAATCCTCATTAATTTAGTTTCCACTTTTTTTTTGTTTCAACAATCTCAACAGTTTGGACACAAACCTCCCCGGTCACAACAGCCGAAATTGTAAAGATGTTAGCCCTGCATATGTTGCCTCCCCCAAACACCAAACTAATACAGATTTCAGAGCAAGGAATACAGACAATTGATTCGGCATCAAAAACTCTACAACAAAAAATTGCCTTTGAACGTGGTCAGATTCCAGTGGGGTTCTGCTCTTTTGCTAGGCCGAACGTAGAGGCTAAAGCAGGAGCAGCATCGGTACAGTCTGTGCCAGCTCTTTCCAGTAGAAGAGAGCAGTGTCTCAACCTCAGTCTTGGGGCCTGCACAGTGCCAACATGGGAATTTTACTCTTCTTGGCGTGCACAGCCATTTCTGACATAATGTGGCTTAAGAGGGTAATAATCCCTCTAAACATGAAAAGCAACAATTAAGAAAAATAAACAGCTTGTTAAAATTGTGCTCTGACGGTTTAGCCAGATAGCAATGTGCCCATACACAAAGTAAGAGAGGGTACAGGAGGATACTTATATGCTATTCCAGTCCACCCAGCAGCAATAACACATCAGGAAATGTTTGAAAATACTACATAATGCATTAAGGCCAAGGGATCGCTTTGCTTTCAGAGCGTAGCAACCAAAGCCTGACATTTAAAAAAAAAAGAAAGAAAGAAAACTTACTTGACTAAGCTAAACAAACATGCCGACAGGCGTACACTGACAGTGCCTCAGTACCTTTTGAGACTTGGCCATTGGGGAATGGGGATCCTCAGGCTCTTCTTCCTAATTGAAGGTTGAGTTACACCGTGTGGCACACGATGGCTTATCCCCTTACAGAATTTAATTTGCTCGTGAAAAGGGGTCCAAATACAACACGTTGGCAGAGGCAAGAGGATGCTGACGGGTTCGTGCTGACATGGGCGCGAGAGACGGCAGGCCGGACAAAAACAAAAGACTGCTTCGGAGGCAGAGAGAGGGAGGTCTTCATTCAGTCTTACAAGTGGAGGACTCAAGCACATGAGAGATGCAGGATGCAAGAGTCCAAAATCACCTGCATTCATCTTAGCTCTGTGGTCCACAAACCAGTAACCCAAGAGCACCGTCCTGCCAGGTACTGGGTGGTGACCAGGCGTCCCACCCCTGTGCTCAGCAGGCCAATCACATAAAAACACATAATGGATAACTGCAGTAATGACACCGTTCCAAGTATTTACTAGAAATGTACAAAGATAAGTTAAAAGACATTGTTTAAAAGTTTGCTGACAGGTAAGTGGTGGAGGAGCTGGAAACTTTTGGTGACACGGCAATAATATTCACCTCAGGAGAAGAGAAGCAGAGGGGAGGGGGGCAGGAGGGGACTCACCATGAGTGTGCGGCGAATGCTCTCATAGGTCTGGGGTGGGGGGGTCGGGGTTCGTGTGTTCCTCTCGGGTGGGCCGCAGCCCCGGTCCCATTCCGGGGCGGTAAATCCAGCAGCGCTGCGGGGGAGCAAAAAAGACACGGGGGGGGGGGGGGGTTAGAATGACCGAGGTGCAGAAGGGCAACACGCCGAGGGGAGGGCGCCAAGGATACACAATCCTGGAGCCGCCCCCAAGGAGCACAACACCGGGGAACAGGAAACACCAGCACGGCTAAACTACAAAAACAGCACAAAACCAAAGGAAGACTTGGGGGTAAGCCAGGAGCCATCTGTCACCGGTGCTTCCTGTGTTTTCCGGGCTGGGTTTCCGGGGAACGGTCTTTTCTGGCTGTTTCTACACCGCAGCACCTTAACCCCCAGAGGCACCGATTCTCCACCGAGCGTTCTGAACCAGGAGAGAGGGGCGACCCGCTCTTCACCTCCGACCCCTCAACCGAAGCACGAGGCGTGCCTACCCACGCAGTCAGAGAGGTTCAGCAGAGACCGGTCAGGTGCTAGCATTAGCCATAACGCTCAAAGAAATGAATGGTGGCAACAATTAGCTAATAAATGGGTGCTCAGCCTGTTACCGGCCAAAAACAATTAATGGAAGTCAATTGGGAACTTTATGAAGGGTGCTACTTTTATAAATGCAGCACCCTTAATTTGTTTATAAATCGTTTATTCCTATTTTTTCTTCTTTCTGCATGAAAAAAAAACTTGTATTGCAAATTATGAGGCATGACATCTCATTTTATAAGGTTAGGACCTGTGCAACAGATGTGGTAAAATCAAATGCTAAGGTAGCGCTACATATCTCCTGGTCATCAAAGCATCCCCGACGTTGTTCAAAAATGCAATCCCCTCATGTTGCCATGGCGATGCACGATACAATAACTAGGCACGGCGCTGAAAGTAAGAAAAGCGCTGTGGCAGGTCTTCCATCGTGCCAACCTGAGCGGCTTGGCAGGTTTTTTGTCGTGCCAACCCGAGGGGTTTCTGTGTATGACAGCAGACGGAGAGCGGCGATTGATTGGCTGTTTTCTTAGTGTTCCCCGGGGGTGTTTTTGGGGGCCTCCGTCATCGTCTGCTGTACTGGATTACACCTTAATGTCGGACGTGCTACACTGTCATTAGTCAACCTGGGGGAATTCAGAAGAGTGATCTGAGCCAGAGCGTGGGACAGAAAAATGAACCCGGGAATCCGGCAAGACGTCGGCCACGAGAAGCACGTGCTCTCTTTTGAAGGAAGACGTCGTCTCTCATTTCCTTGGGCACTTAGGCTTCACAGCTGACAAAGATAAAAGCCAGATTTGTTTTGGTCCTTCTTTTTTTTTTTTCTTTTTCTTTCTTCTCCTTTCTCTTGTAACACAATCTGTCCAATTCTGTCCAGATTTTTCCACACTCATTAGTTAGTCACATGCAGCAATGCCTTCAATAGTTTCGGCCACCAAATGTGTTTTTCAAGCGTCAAAGTCTTATCAGACTTCATCAAATCACATTCATCTCAAATCCACTGCTCTTTGGTACAAACTGCTTATCACAGTTCATGGAACCAGACACCCCCTGACTGCTGCAAAATTAAATTTCCCCATAAGTTCTCAACTAACAAATCAGACACTTTTATTGCTCAGAGCACCTGGATGTGCCTTAAGTACAGTACCATTGAGCTGCCAGGGGCCATAAACCGGATTAAACACAGCTGCCAAACGTGTTTCTCACACATGAACATAATTTAGCACAGAATTCTCTCCAATTTCCCCTTACAGTCACCATGGGTCCGGGATTTATTTTAGATGTGCCTGAACTTATTTTCCATGCTTCTGATCCCCAGCCATGCGCAAGAAAGCCGTCTCCGAATACAGATTGTCCGTAACTTCTCTCAGAAGTAATCGCTTCGTTGAAACATCACGTATTTGCCCATTCCTCTAGAGCTGGGGTGCCCAATTTTATCCAAAACAGGCCAAGGTCTTGATTGTAGACCACAACTAGTTAATAAGTTGAAGAAGGTGTCTTAGTGCTGGGCTAAAACAAAAACCTGCACCCACACTGGCCCTTTTGGATAAGACTGGACAACCCTGCCCTGGATGTAGCCTACTTTTTGACATCTGAAGTCAAATGTAGTCCGAAATCCTTGTGGTTCTCTGCAAACTAGTTTTTGAAATATCCTCCATGGAAAATGTCAGCAGATTCAAAGGCGACATAAATAAACCTCACAGCTCAATATTTTCGTAACTGAGACAGGTACCCGATCAGATACCTGTGATAGCTTTAAAAAAAAAAAAAAAAAACTGGCATTAAAGACTGACACAGAATTATGGAGTGACACTCAGTGATTAATCCCTGATCCTTAAGCAGCCTGACGCAGTAATAAGACCCTGCTATTCCAGCTAAAAGGAGGATGTCCATTAAACTGCGATTTGTAAAGTCAATCTGTCCAGCAACTCTGCAAAACAATCCAGCACTTAAGACTTATAAACAGAAAATGCATACCGCCTCATGATGACTGCTTCTACAAGCACTAGCTGGGTTTGTGCATGTGGCATACTTACATCATGTAGGCTACATAAACCGTGAACGGAAATTTGGCCACACTTCTCATAAAAAAACCTCTGCGCTGTGCATTTTGGTAATTGCCCATCGACTCGAGAGCTATTTCCATCGCAAGCTGTTCATGCGACTGTAATTTCATGTTAAGTCAAATTACAGTTGTGTCCAAGACTATGCGGAGGAAAAGCTAAATAAAGGGAAACAAATTCCAGTTGAGTAACTCTTCCCAAGAGAGTGCTACTTAAAATAATGTACATGACCCACACACAGGACGTGAAAAAACAAACTCAACTGATCCAAAATCACTGTGGACCATATTCATTTTTAAAAAATCACAAAAAAAACTCTTTATAGAAACAGTGGGATCCCACCAGTTAGCACATACACAGTCTGTAAGTTGTCCAAACCATGTTGTGGTGCCAGCTAAATGTTTTTTCTGTTATGAAAATGGTAGGGTTTAGGATTCCTTCCTTTGCCACCCGTTCCAAGGACTAATAGAGGTCAGAATTCTTAATGCGGCTATGAAGGAAATCATGAAGAAAGGAACTTGGGTTTCTGTCAGGGTTTCAAACGCAAGGTGTTTAAAATAATAAGGCCCCAAGGACATGTTAAACTACAAATCCCAGACCTTGGTCCCACCGGATCTATCACTACTGGGGTCAAAGAGCAACCCACAAATCCACTGAAAAGAAAAAAAAGGTCATTTAAGACCATACGTCTGCAGTAAAAATGCATATGGGGAGAATTACGTAATTTTCTACATTACGTCCTACATTACAATTTTAAGCCCCTTTATTTGACTTGCATGAAAGTTCACAATATGACAAGTTTTGTCATTGGAATATGTAAAAAGGAAAAAAAATATTTTACTGCAGCTTGAGCCAACGGTAAAAGTTCATGAACAAAAAAAAAGATCAGGAACAAAGCTGTAACCTGGGAGTCACGTTAATGAAAGGCTCTTTTTTCCGGACGCGATTAAATCTGTGGCGCTTAAATCACAGCGCAGCCAAATTAAACTTTCACGGGTTATTTCAGGAATGAATCTCATTAGACGCCGGTACAAAGGAACCCCGTTTGTTTGCGTTTGCAGAGATCAGCCAGTAACAGTGAGGCTGAAATATCCAGCTCTCCTAATTTCACACAGCCTGTTATCACTGCGTCTCCACACAGCTGTCAGAACAAAGCCTTATTGAGCACTGAAACAACATTTCTGCAATTTATTTTAAAAGGTTTAAAAGGTGTGAGCCATTTAACTTGACACTTCTTAATTAGGAAATTCAATAATTGCAAACAAAATTCACTTAAAATTGAAGCACTTGTCCCTGGTTTACACAATACTCAGACAGGAGGTCTTATGTTCTTATTGGTTATAGGCTAAAAACTACAGAAGGATAAACGTGTTCACGGGTGTTAAAAAGAGACTCAGAAATCAATAAATGGACGCAAAAACACATTTGGGAATGTCAGTGATAAAATGCATTGAGGAAAAGTCACAGCTGGAAAAATGTTCATTTTTTCCTGAACATGTTAAAGTGGGGAAAAAAAGCATAAACTGAGATCACCGAGGGTTCATCTGAGGAGCATCACAGAGCCTGCAGTTTCCCGGGAAACAGGCCAGAACAGCAGCCCTATGGCTCGGTTGGTACGGTTCGTTTGATCCCAGGGGACTACATAAACAAAAAATGTACGCATTCATATACTGCATGTCGCTTCAGATAAAACCGTCTGCTAAGAAACACGTATAGAATTCCCAATACCCTCGATATTCTTACACCCTGGTCAGTGCTCCACAAAGATTCCCTCAACGGTTTCGGTCAGCTAAACTCATCGGCGTGTCACGCAGAGAGCGGGGCGGAACAGGCCCAAACGTTGGAGTGAACAGCAGACAGAAGCCTGAGCCCTGGCGGGGCGGGGCCAAGACCCGCGTCTGTCTCTGCTTTTTGGGGTCAGTGTGCCGACGCCACCGTAGGACTCAACACTGAGCATCTCATCTGTAACTTATTTCTGTTATAAAATTGTGCACCTTTTTGGATTTATTTCAAACGGCTTTTCTAAATCTACCGGCCTCAATCGCGGGCCTAGCTTATTAAACACACGGAACACCTGATAGTACAGCAGCGGTGCATCACAGACAGAACGATGGACACAATGGCATCACCTAGCGCCGATATCTCACCCACACGCCACACGCAGCGTCGGGACTCGCCCTCCACCAATGAGAGGAGCTCTGTGGAGAGAGAGAGAGAGAGAGAGAGAGGTGCCGAACGCCTCTGCGCTCTGACGGCAACCGGCCTTCGCTGGGGGCGCAGTAAAATGCTGTCTTGTGTCACACATGTACATCTGACATCACACAGTGATGTCACACAGTGAACAAAACTGCCTTTATGCAGCCTGGGAGTTTATGAGAAAGAGAGAGAGAGGAGACTGGGAGAGAGATGGAAAGAGAGACAGGGTGAGAAGAAGGGAGAAATAGGAAAATGGAGAAATTAAAGAAACCAATTGAAATCAAAACAGAAAAAAAGCCTACCGAAAAGGAATAGATAGAGAGAGCAAGAGAGAGTGAGGGAAAAATAGACAGAGGGAAAGAGAGCAAGAGACAGAGGGAAAGAGAGAGTGAGCGAGAGGGAAAGAGAGGGAAAGAGAGCGGAAAAGAGAGAAAGACAGAGAATGTGTGCGAGTGGGGAGAAAGCGCATGAGCAATTCCGTGACACAGGCCCGTGACACAGCAACTCCACGGGCTTCCTGCTCCGGTCCCCCCTCTCGTCAGTCTCGTTTGGGGGCTGCCGTCAGCGAGAGGGGCATTACCCCTCGAAGCTCCAGAAATGGCGACGCTGGCATTAACCGTAAGAGCAGAGACAAAAAGCACAGCAGGCTCGTATAAGGCAGGCCCGAAGGGAGGACCAATCAAACGGCGGTGATGATGTCATCTCCACCCTCCGAAGTCACGGGCGCCAGCAGGGCCCGGAGTCCAGAAACAAACGCGCCGCGGCGCTTGCAGCCGGCGTGAATGACGATCACGGCGAGGCCGCGGCCGAGCGGCAGTAAAGGGATCCTCATTTACACGGGCTCAGAGAGGAGCGAGCAGGGGAGACGTGCTTCCATGGCCCGGCAGAGATCAGACACGGAGAACGCAGGACCGGCGGACACACGCGTGTGGCGAATCCAATGACACGCCATGCAGACACGCGTGTGGGAGGGCCCGAGCGAGGGGATCCTGGGACTTCAGCAGTCCTCTCGGCTTTGGAACCCGCTTCACTGTCCGGGTTTTCAGGGGGGGGGGATTAGAGGACTCTGTCGTGCGCCACGTCGAGAATTCCTGTGTTCAAAAAGTCAAGGGCCGTTTGTTTTTCTGCCGCTTTCCCGCGTGGCTGATGAGTCGCCACAGTTCTCGGGGAACAGGGCTGGCGACTGGCTGGCTTCCCCACAATGATTCAGGAGATGATTTCACCGCCATTTTGGTGCTCCCATTGTGAGCTCTCTTTCTTTCTTTCTTTCTCTCTCTCTCTCTCGCTCTCTCTCTGTCTGTGTCTCTCAGTATTTCTCTATCTGGCTTGCTCTCACACTATCTCTCAAAGTCAAGGTCTCTTGCCGTCTTTCTCTCTCACAAACTCCTGTTTCCTCCATCTCTCCCTCTGTCCCCCGGTAAGGTCACACCGAGGTTCCACACCTGAGTCCATCACATGTTTTTATAGTCTCTGAAGACAAACAAAAATGTTGCACTTAATTCAATTAATCACAACCAAGCAGCACATTCCACTCTTCTGTTTGTTCAGGATATTCATCCAAGCGGGGTAAAGCAGCGTGTGTGTGTGAGAGTGAGTGTTTGTGTGTGTGTGTGTGTGTGTGTGTGTGTGCGCGTGTCAAATTAAACAAAACCTAAACTGCTCTACAGTCTATGTCATCATGACCAGCGGTGTCAGAATTCAATACTTTAGCACAGATCTTTACTAGCACACCTGAGTGTGATGCATTGGGTCTGAAACAGCTTTTTCAAACACTCTGAGAAACAATGTGAGTCCATCAAAATAACTTCTCAAATATATATATACAAATATCTGGGACAAGAAAAATGGTTCTTTCGTACATTATGGACTGGAGGAGAGAGGGGACCCTGCTGGAGACCCAGCATACAGGACCTCAGTGAAGCCCACTGGGCAGGCAGGTGGTGTGAAAGGCCTGCTTTATAATCTGCATGAAGTGGTTAAAGTCCAGAACCACTGTCAGGCCCTTCTTTACCGTGAGCTACAGGCCTTAGCCTACCGCAGTCCTGACCAAGGGCTTTCTCCATGACACAGATGTGCGTCTGTGGTGTCCCGCAGTGCTCACAGAGGAAGGGCCTCTCTCTCTCTGTCTGTCTGTCTCTCTGACTCTCTCCGCCCTTTTATTTTGAAGGGATTAATTGAAGGGTATGAACTGAAATATAACAGGATCTGTAGGTTGGTATAAAAAGAAACGGGCAGAAAAGTTCCCATTATAACCGGCAAAACTGGCAAAAGAGAGGGCAACGTGGAGGACAGAATTAGCATCTGGGGAGTGTTTAAGAGCCTCTCCCCACTGCTGCCACAACAGCAGCTACAGAGGATTGCAGTTACTGCGAGCAGCCAATCAGAACCCTCCCTTACTCCTTTGTGAAGGGAGCAGCTAATCAGAACCCTTCAATAGTCCTCCATGCACACAGCAGCCAATCAGAACCCTTCCTTACTCCTCCATGCAGGGAGCAGCCAATCAGAAGGGCAGCGAGTGCAACAGCTTCCAAACAAACGTCTAAAACTGCACTCGAGAAGCCGTGTCTGCCGGGAGCCATTTAATCAGACTTCCGCGGCGCGTAGTTCGTTGGCTTACTGACAGCAAAGCCGTTTGCTGTGCTGTTAAATGACTCTTGTCTCAGGCTCCTAATTTATGCCTGCACAATCATTTCATATCATTTAAAGTGTCACCTGCAGTGACTCGGCCAATTCATCATCTGACGCGGTCGTGATGTCAATGCAGAAAACAACGGCCACACTGGGAGGGATATTTATTTATTTGTTTATTTATCGCTTCAGAAACTGTTCTGCAGCTATACTTTCCACTGTTTACAAGCATCTGATGCCATTCATTACAAGGCATGAATCGAATTTACAGCGGAATTAAAGCTACATTTGCAGACTTTATACTTAATGTGGAGCAAATAAAGCCAAAGCATTGTTTACGGACTGTCGTTAACTTCTGGAACCGAAAAAACAACCAGAATGGCATGAATATGAATCCATGTCTTTTTTTTTTGGTGTGGGAGGAATTCAGAGTACCTGGAGGAAACCCACGCGAACACGAGGAGAACATGCTTACTCCACGCACAAAGGATCCAGCCAGCCGGGACTCGAACCCGGAACCTCCTTCTTGCGAGGCAGCAGTGCCAGCCGGTAAGCACATTGCTACTCACTGTAGCACAAGACCCAGGACGTTTCATAATTACACACAGTAAAGCTTGACCCATACACCAACCAGCAAATGCTCGTATCATACCGATACGGACCACTTCACAAAGAGTACATTTTCAGATATGTGAATAAAGCAATCAAGCTTCCTCAAACCTAACAGCCAAAACCATCTGTATCTTTCCACACAAGTAGGGTGACAAATTGCACTCAGCTACTCGCACAATAATGTTACATGACCGTACAAGTATTTTACCAGGATAGCTGCCATGCATCGACAGATGGGGACAGGTGGCCAGGTCATGTGGGCGTGAGCACGTGAAGGTGACTGACAGGTGACAGACAGGTGGCTGGGGGCGGGGTGTCAGCGCCAAGCTAGTCAGTGTCTGACATGGCGTGGGTCCTTCACAAAGAGTATAACACCGCTGTAAGAAAGCTAACAGGACAAAGCTGGCCAGACACTCTCTGAGCAGCAAGCCATAAACTGCCACTGTCTCCTGTCAACAGAGCACTAATATTCACCAGTTCATATCTTTAGGAAAGCCATAGAATTAGCTTGAGCAAGAAAAAAAATGCAATGGACCTGTTCAAAAACATGGGATGCATGTTGTGTGCACTGCTTAAAGACACGTCTGAACTACTCACAGAAGGCACAAGGTACTCATAACCTTCTAACCTGCTGTCCCACTCCCCGTATTTCCCTGGTCTGGTGATAGAAACAAACGGCCAAGCTGCAGCAATCAGAGCCGAGATCAAAGGACTGAAGGACTGCTGCACGCTGCTTTTCTGTTAACACATTTTTGATTTTGACATCATATTAATACCAAAGACAAAATATGCTCCCCACAATCTTGGTAGAAAAACACACAAATCACGCCCAGATGCAGGTACCATAGAACGAATGTGAACAGTGATCTCTCACCAACCAGGAGGGCAGCGGCAGCAAACACTATCGAGACACTGCCGCTTGTCAGTTTCACGGAAGATAAAAGCAGTTATGTCTCTCACTCCTGAAGGGCTGGAGTGATCTTGCGCTCTTGTACAAATGGCTTGCATGCTTTAAAAAGCTCAAGCCTATAAAATAACAGGGTGTTAAATGAGCTTTCCCAGCAGCCTTTAACGCATTCCTCTCCCGTCCCACTCTCTCTCAGCTCAGTTACGTTACGAAATGGGACATATAACCTTGAGGGGCGTCGTCCCGGGCAATGAAACAGAGACATTTCCCGCC
This sequence comes from Anguilla rostrata, assembly GCF_018555375.3. Lineage (NCBI taxonomy): Eukaryota > Metazoa > Chordata > Actinopteri > Anguilliformes > Anguillidae > Anguilla > Anguilla rostrata. The sequence goes on from NC_057949.1 coordinate 7,976,750, forward strand.
TCACTCTTTATTTCATTTATGCCTCCTCTTTTTGCCCATGCATTAAAATGGGTGGCTGAAACATCTATACTAGAGCCAACTGCACCGACGCTAGTGAGCAACATCTCTCAACAAGACAAGTGAGCTTCAAAAACGCAGCCCGGTTTTGGCCACTAGAGTGTGTCCCGTCGTCTTCACTGGCGCTCACTCCTGCAACCACGATATCGATTCCGCGGCGAAGCATGCGCTCGCCTCCGAAACACGTGATGCCAGCTGCTGCTTCACATCACGCTAGAAACGAGCAACTGGACTCACGTGTTCGCGAGTCGGAGCACAGCGGTTCATGCGTGGCCCAACAGGCGGACTCACTCGCGGGTACCCGGTCAACCAGCAGGGGTCGCTGGTGCGCAACAGGACGATGTAATACCAGGCAAAACTGGGACCCTCCCTTCCCAGGGTGACGTTAGCAGCGAACTCGCTGTCGTCCTGCTGGCCACAGTCAGCGCTGGCGTACCGGACCGTGGGGCCCATCCACACACTAGAACTGCGCCTTAACTGGTTGAGCCACCTAGCAGCCGGTATTTTATATTTTCTATGTAACACTTCCACTTTGCCCTGTAAAGGATTGGTGACCTGTCCAGGGTGTATACCTGCCTATTGCCCAATGCATGTCATGACCCTGACCAGATAATGGATGGATGGATGGATGGACGGATTGATGGTCAGTTTCATTTTACATACAAAAAAGCAAACAGGAAAGGATTGCATCAGCTAGAGATAAGAAAACAAAGTTGGGTCCTGAATGCCAAGTCTTTCAAACACTCCTGATATCAGTTTACATCCACCAACCACCAAAGTATGCTTTCTCTTAGCCATAGATATATTACGCACTGATGTGAACAATCAGTAAGTATGTCTTGGCTAAAATGCTCTGGTTTATGTCAGATGTAGCCTTACATTAGATAAACATCTGACTTCCATAGCCTCTGGGTCTTCTCTCAGTCAGGAGCTGAAACACCTCCCTGACACGTGCCTCCACGCCTACCGTGAGGACTGTGCCCGGGCCATGAACAGAGGGGCAGAGAGCAAGAAAGAGAGAAAGAGAAAGAGAGAGCAGGGAAGAGAGGGAAAGAGAAACAGAGAGGGGTCAAGGAAGAGAGAGAGGGAATGAGAGAGAGAAAGGAGGACAGAAGTTGAGAGTGGTTGGGAGTAAAGGGAAAGGGAGAAAGAGAAAAATAGGGAGGAAAAAAGAATGGGAAAGAGAGAGGAAAACAAAAGAGGGAAGAAGTGAAAGAGTTGGGGTAGAGAGAGAGAGAAGGAATAGGCCTACATTGAGCAGGGCAGCGTCTCTGTTATGTTCTCCCTCCCTACACTCTGCTCAGCCATTCCCATCGGAACGTACCATAAAATTTTCCACACTCTTGCACGACCAACATGCTGTAATGCTACGAGGAATCTGCAATTATTCCTGTCTGCTCGCCTTTAATCCTCTTTAACCCTTTGAAGAGTAGCTTATCGGGAATGTTTCCTCAAAATTCCAAATCAGTGTGTTCTAGAACTCCAGTGCTTTCCATTACCAGTAGTGATTTTTCCATCAGCATTTTCAACAGGGGGTCCGTGGACCCCTGGGGGTCCTTGAAGGTACTATTGGGGGTCCCTGGTCAGATTTGATATGCAAGGACTACATTTAGCTTTGATAAAGCTTTTTAAAATATGTAATCCTTTTTATAGTTTGTGATAGGGGTCCCTGGATATATTTGAGCCTGGGTGTAAAAAGGTTGGACACCCCTGCCTTAAAGGGTTAAGGCGCTTGGTGAGATCTGCGTGCCTACCACAGCAGAATGGTTAATCATGCAGGGTAATCTTCCAGCAGTTTAACATGCAAGTGAGGATATACAGGATAGAGACTCTAATCTAGGTAGAGAAGATGAGCTTGTGCACATAACAGATGGGCCATTTCCCAAAAGCAGGGGAAGGAGGAAGAAAGATGTTTAAAAGATGTTCTGTTCTGCAAAGCGCTTGATAATAATGAACCGACAGACAAAACGAAACCTACCTACAGCCTGGCCGTCCCCTAACGGCGTTAATGCCGGTCGAGTGGTTTCATTGCCTCCCGATTTTCACTAAACACACTTCTCCTACGCCGAAGGACCTGGCTTTTAGCAGGCCGCGGATTGCCTGATGAAAACCGCGTCCGTGTCAGGAAGGTGTCTGCTGGACGAACGCTGAGGCTTTCCCAGGACCTCTGTGGGTCGGGGGTGGGTAGCGATTAGCCCGCGGTTCGTGATTAAGGAGGCATTAGATGAGCATTAGCGCAGGACAGGGCCCCCAAGGCCTCCGCTGTCACGGCATCGGACCGTGTGGCTCACTGACCCGCACCGAGAGGGAACCCCATCCGAACAGCGCCTGAAAGGGACAGGGGGGACAGGGAGGGGGAGGAGGTGCCGAACCAGGCTGCCCTGGGGCTGTGGCTATCCAAGAACCATGACACTGGGATGCAAGTATGACCGCCAAGGGAAAAGTGTGTGTGTGTGTGCGTATGTGTGTGTGTGTGTGTGTGTGTGTGTGTGTATGTGCGCGTGTGTACGCACATGCACTTTTTTCCCCATAACACTGCCATTATAAGAATGGTTTGCACTTGGCAGTAAGAAGAGGCCATTCGGCAGTAATGACCAGCAGAGCTTTTAGTGCTGATGGAGAGAGAGCATTTCTCTTCTGTCCCCGAGACACCCAGAACATTAAGCCTTCCCTCTGTCTCTCCCCCTCTCCCTCACCCTCCTTCCCCGTCCCTCACCCTCTCTCTCTCTCCCTCTCTCTTTCTCTCTCTGCTCTGAATGCATGTTCTGGGCCAGAGGTTGTGCAGTATTTTTAGATTGCGGCTGTGCGCTGGATCAGTGGGGACTGAACAAGGACGAAATTCAGTAACTGGGGGGTGTGGAGGCAAGGGGTGTGCGGTAGGGGGTGGGAGAGAGCACAGTGGGACTGATCTATTTCTATTTATTAAGAAAAAGAGGTGGGGAAAGGTAGGCATGGAGAGGGCTTTGACGTTCTTCCAAATAACCAGACAGCTAATGCTTTCTTTCTGCTGCTTAGAAACCACGCTGCTAATCTTCCTCCGCTCTTCATCAGACTGCGCGTTACTTTGTTTGAACAGTCAGGTTCATTTATACATTTATTTTCTTTAATTCCTCCGGTGGCCCTGGCGCGGAGCTCCTTTCTCTCTCTAAATCTCTCTGGCTCGTCTCTGAACGCGTCCAGCGGCGATGCTTCTGGATCCAGCTGCAGGGTTGCAAGCAGGAGCACCAATCACGCGGTCGCAAAGCAAAACGCAGAAAGAAAACGAAGCTGTGCGCATGTACAGTGCCCTGCTGGACTGGGTGTCGCAGGGAGTCTAAGGATCAGGAGGAAGCCAGTCAACAGGATGGGCAGCGCTTCCAGGACCTCTCCTGAAGAATTTGGGACGAGGGACTAATTAAGCAGGGCTCTACACTGACATTTTTTCCCCAAGCTGCACGTGTGCTCCCAAGTTGAAAAATCTAGGAGCCGACTAATGCATCCCAACTACCAGATGTGCTCCTCGAATATTTTTCCCCAGTTAGTACATTTCAGCCGCAAATGCTCCAAAAATGGGAGCACTGTAAGGGCCTGTTAGGGGGTGATGCCTGTCCCCCGAAATCACACTCCGCCATCCCACGACCCACCTGCGGTGACACCATGACCAGTAACGACTCTTTTAACACGTGTAGCCGGCAAGGCTACCTGCGTTACCGCCATCCGGGCTTCCGCCACAGCAGCAGAGAGCCTCTCGACCGGCCGCGGTGCGTGACAGAGTTACCGCTGAACATCGGGTTACGGCCCTCTGGGCGCTAGCACCAGCATGCTAACGTGCGCAGGCCCGCAGCAGGCGCTCCTGGGGCCCTCTGGGCGCCAGCACCAGCATGCTAACGGGCGCAGGCCTGCGGCAGGCGCTCCTGGGGCCCTCTGGGCGCTAGCACCAGCATGCTAACGGGCGCAGGCCCGCAGCAGGTGCTCCTGGTTTCGCGAACTCGCTCTGCGCTACGTTTTCCGTACAGCCGCGCTCGGATTACTCACGGACGCGGCTCAGAGGAGCGGCACTGGGATCGAGGGGCTTGAGAATGTCTTTTCCATGCCGAGACTCTATTTAATACACCCCCCCACCCTCCCCCAATTCTACTGCACCAGCCCAGCCATCCCCCCCCCCCCTCCCCTCCTACTCTAAGCCTCTGGGTGACATTTACATGAAAAGAGGCCCATTATAAAGGCCAAACAAAACCCACACAGAGCCCAGCACAAAGGCCGCTACGCTAGGCTATGCTACGCTGCATGCTACGCTACGCTACATTACAGCCAGGCCTGCGCCTCTTTATTAAACCCTGCCAGAACCGCCACTCTTCCCCGGGGGATTCGGTTCTCTCCTGCTTCTCCAGAGCCGCAGTCCCTTCATCCTCAGCCCTGATTGGACCAGCGACGGCCAATTAAAATCTGAGGCCTAGCTGCAAGCCCAGAAATCGTGCTAGCGAACGCTGGCACCCACTGCAGACTGACTGGCATCCCTCATAGCTGTGCACAGTCCACCCGAGTCAGACGGCCAAACCCCTCTCTCGGTTAGTGGAGCTACAGCAGCAGTAAAAGACGGGAGAATTACAGGCTTTATCTTCAATCACAGAGGGAACTCAGCACCTCATTTCCTTCAGCGTCTCTTCCCTGAAAGAGCCTGTGGAAAGCAGACTAATTAAAGCCGTATTTCAGCCCGGCTGAGAGGGCCGCGGTGTCTGTGATGGTGTGTCCACATTAGATAAAGAGACTGACTAAACAAATCGGCCTTTTTTGTTGTCGAATCTAAATCGGGATTAAATCTTGAGTCACTGAGCACTTTTAAGATTTGTAAATCTCCTCTGAAGACGCGTTTTTTTTTTTTTCTTTTTTTCTTTTTTTTATATCTGTCGATATTCTTTACTTTTAATTTACGATTTCAGCAATTCCTTTAAAGATAGTTAATTTATATTCATTCCTTGTTTGGGGTCTAAAACTTAAATCGCTTTTAAACTTTGTAGTAATTTCTGCTTCATGCTTTGATTTAGCTACCTTTAAGATGTATCTTTCGGGCCGTTTGTCACACCCTAGTAAACACCGCATTATTATTTGCTTATTGATCGATTTTTATTCAACTTATCATGAAAAGGATCAAAACACTATGAATGATACACAGACTAGGCATGCTGTATATTAAGATGCAACAATTTTGTTTTGTTAAAATACATACACCATGGCATAAGAAACATAATTGTTTTGAACCTCGAGCAACAAACTGTCAAACGACAGTGACTCTTGGGGATTTGCCACTGTCCACCTCGTTAGTGCAATAGATCAACTGGCAGACATCGCTACCTATTGTAATGTGGGGAAAAGACGGAATGTAGGACACAGATGGCACATTAATTCTATGGTGCCTCCATCTGGGTGCGTAAAACTGTGACCGTTGTTTAAGAAGAACGACTGGACGGAAGGATCGAGGCCGTGCAGGACAGCGATGCCAGCCGTGGGTCCCGTCCGCGCTCGGGAGGCGTGTCCTAATAGGGCGAGCCGATCCGGCAAAGCGGCGATTAGGGCTGTCAGGGAAAACATTCGAATGATTCAAGTTAACTGCGCGTGACAGCAGTGGCGGCGACGCCGCTAAGCGTTGTTCCAGAAGATTCTGTCGGTGGCAGTTGTGCCCTCCTTGGCAGTGAAAGATTGGAGGGGGAGGCCACCAAATTATTCTTCTTCCCCCTTTTCAGTGGTGGCGAAATGCAGCTTTTTTGTAACGTAAATGTTTACTGCATTTTTTCAAATGTATAAACCACAATAATAAAACGCAAAAGAAAGCCCTCTCCCAGGGGTTACGCATTATCTTCACAGCCGACAGATATATTTTAAGTTGTGTTCTAGCGTTACGTTTCCATTACTGGTGTCTCTCCTTTGTGATTTAAAAAAAAAACCATCCAACGGTGAAATACAGCTTTAAGGTCAAGTCGTCTTCTTGTTCTGAAAGGGCACTGTTCTGTGGTGTCGGTTAAGGAAAACTGAGCCCATCACACATAACGGCCTCTCTCTCTCTGTTGTTCCAAGGCGGATGAGAGGTTTTATGAATCCCTTTTTGGGTGGAGCTTCAATGATCTGTCAATCACTGATTTTGAACCAATCGAAAGGGTTTTCTCTCCACACTGAAAGATACGACGACTGGCTCAAATTTGTGAGTCACTGATTTGTGTATAGGCCTTCTAAAAAGGCTCGTTTTCAGTTCCTTGAAACTCCACACTCTAATCAATAGTCCAAGGTCTAAAAAGTCACCCAGCCAGGGAAACAACGCTGGTCTTAGACTAAGGTCATGGTTTAAATCCCGGACTTCAGCTCCATCCCTGCCCCACATCTCAACCTCACCCTGGAGACCGTAATGCACAGCCTCTTTCATTAAAATATGACACGCTGCTCACTGTGAACCCCGAATTAGCCCGACTGATAAACCTGGCATCGCTCGCCTGCTGACTGCTCCCCCTGATCTCCCGATAAAGAGCGCTGGAGCTATTTTTAATCTGCCGCTATCTTTCGCCGCTTCGTCTTTTAAAACTCCTCCAAATCCCAGAGTGCCAGACCTGCTTGGCCCTCAACCGGGCACTCGCTCGCCATTCTCGCCACGATAGCGGATATCGGCGAGGAAGGGAATGCTTCCCCAGTGGCGCCTGGCAGGGGGCGAGAGGGGGTGTCTGAGAGGGTTCAGGGCACCCTGAAATGCGATTAGGACCCTGCCGACCGTCCCAATTGGGCCTTTTTCGGGCCGATAACGGGCTCTGCCAGGGCGCTCATAAATGTTTCAAAACATCGTTAACGATGGGACAGAAGCGGCAAGGTCCCTTCAGCCGGGCCGAGACGGCACGGACACAACGGGCCGCCGCTTCACGTGAACACGCTGAGTGCGTCTGGCTCGCCCTCACGGAAATGGAACATAGCGCCATACACTGAAGTAAAATATACGATCAACACCAGAATAAGACATTACGACAACAGAGCGACACAGCTCAGGAGCGGTTGTCTGGCAGTCGGAGGGTTGCCGGTTCGATCCGCCGCCCTGGGCGTGTCGAAGTGTCCCTGAGCAAGACACCTAACCCCTAATTGCTCCCAAGTACCTTGCATGGCAGCCTTTCACCGTTGGGTGTGTGAGTGTGTGTGTGAATGGGTGAATGAGAGGCATCAATTGTAAAACGATTTGGATAAAAGTGCTATATAAATGCGGTCCATTTACCATTTACTTTACAATACAATGCTATTACCACATTCAGATATTGCAAGATATTTTCATTCAACATATTTCAGTGAAACACATATTTTTACAAAAAGTGCTGATTTAGAATCAAATCTGCTCACCTTGTTTCCAAACTGCCTAAACTGGCTGCTGACTGAAAGAAAATCAGAAAACCCAGCAGAGACTACGGCCCTCCAAGGACTGGAGTCTGAGACCCCTGCTCAAAGACATTGACCTTTCCCACTATAAATACAGCAGGAGAAGAGCCAGCATTTATATCACAACAGATTATTTCTCTCTCATGTTTTACCCATTTTGAATCAAAGATGTGGACCAGGGTGGAATTGAACTTGGCTTGGCGTGGTGAAGAACTTTAAATCTGTGCTCTTCGCTCAGCAGGGCACTCCAGAAGAAGCATAAAGGTGTGTAGGCATTATGGCAGACGATTATGAGTCACACGGGATGCCCAACACCGAAGGTCTCTAATCTTATCCAATCACCCGAATCATCCAATGAACTAATCATGGTCTTCAGTCAAGACCTTGATAAGTAGAATCAGGTGTCATAGTGCTGGGTTAAAACAAAAACATGCACCCACATCGGCCCTTTTCGTACAAGACTGGACACCCCTGACCGACACTCTGAACGCAATGAACACAAGGAGGGAAACCCCTTTTTTTTGGACCCAGGGAATTGGCAGCACGTTTGGTGTTGCTTGAAGCCAAAAGTATTTCAGGGTCGGCATCTCACGGCATCTCACTACTCTTGTGGATGCTCTAACCGCCCCCCCCCTCCCCCCCCCCAAGCTTTTCCCTGGTAAACCATCCAATTAATTACACAGCAGGGTTCTGCAAGCTCAACCAAGGTGGTCACCGCTAAGTGAGGAACAAGCTACAGGGGGGTGTTTATATATAGCACACTGCACAAGACACTCAATACCCCCCCCCTTCCCATTTAAAAAAAATTGATGAATAGAGGTCATGGATTTAATTAGTTTTTGTTTTTTTAAGTAGAGAAGCCATTATAAAAGACTACTGTGGTAAAAATAACTTCACAACCCAGGTTCAAATCCAAAATTGAAATACAAAAAGTCTCTAATTTCTTAGAACCCCTCTCTAGGAGCAAATGTTGTCAAAAGCCTTGTGCCAAAATTTTTATTTGTTTTCTGCATCTATTGCAAGAGTGTAATTTAGAAACAGAAATTATTTTTGCAATGCTGCGCTTGCTCACTGAATGCATTTACTAAAAAGAAGTTCCTCAAGACTAATCCAGTCAAAGTTTATTTGGAGTATAATTCTATATTCATATGCCTTTTAATTGATAGGAATTACAGTTTACAGTTATCCCCTTTTCCTGTTCAGACACAATGAGGAGAATGATGGAAAATCTGGACGTGGCCTGAATCTTCTCTTTTGGATAGGCCATGATGGGACAACAGATGGGGTGCTGATCAAAAGCCAGGACAAATTTGGGAAAGCTTCTTGAAGGGAAGAAAAAAAAGTGACAGACTCTTCTCCCAATGCCCTCCCTTTAGATATCCTGTCTTTTTTCTCCTTCTTTCCTTGGATTTCCCTTTGGATTATCTCATAGGTATGGCTGTGTATAGACAGGTTAACCGTCTTGCTGCATCTTTTGTTCCAGTACAAACTGCTTGTTAGGTTAATATGTCATTTAGTAAAAATAAATAGAGAGAGAAACACCGATTTTTCCAGTACTGTTCATCGCTCTGGATAAGAGTCCCTTCCAAGAGACTGTAATGTAATGTAATGACAGAGAGCACCAGAAAAGACTGGGGTATTATCTCTTTAAGGCATAAGATCACAAGTATGTATGTGATTAGAATGTTCTCAACTGAACGTTCTAATGCTGATGTCACAATCACTACTGGTAACTTAAAGTAACACTGAGTTCTAGAACAGTGATTTAGAAAATTGAAAAAAAAAAACAGAAAGGCAGCAGAAGGCAAAAGAGACTTGGCCTCCATTACTTGATATTCAACATTCTGGAACATAGTGGTGTTAAAATAACGCTCTTAAATTAGGAAGTGCAAGAAAAAAAAGAAAAAAAAAACGATCAGAAGCTCAGTTTCCAAGACAGCGGCACATGGTCCAGCTATTTACAGCTCCCAACTAAGGAGTGGGAGTGGTGGGGGGGGGGTCATAGAACAATGTAGAAAAAGGAGGCAACCAGAATGTAAGAAGATACTGCAACCACCCTTAAATTTCATTTATGTCATGCCTAAATCTCTTAACTAACAAATGCTGAACAGGTTTATTTGTTAGAGACCAGTCATCAGACACCTCCAGCATGATGCATTATCCTAGACTGTGAAGCATTTAAAAATGTAGCTATATAATGTCACCTTAAACTAGCACTAAATCAAATGCAAGCTACCGAAATGGTGGCAGGACAATGCAACAGCTGTCTGTTTTGGCTCAGGACAGTCTCGGGTAATCTGCAGACAGAGGCAACAGATGTGAATGAGTAAGTGTTGGAAAACTTGCCCATGCAATGCTGTCTGTCTCTTCAAATGGGTTGGGAGGGCAAGCATCCACTCCCCCCCCCTTTATTCTGTTGCGGGGCAGCAAGTGATGCTTAATTTATGGGCGAGAGGGAACTTCCCATTCGGGGGTTAAGGGTTGTCTGGGTTGTCTTGGTTGTCTTGCCCCACCCCCCTATCCAGAAAAGGCAGGTCATCAGGAGCTCCTTGTTCAGCAGACAGGGGCACAAAAGCATGACTGGTGACCCCCACCGCCACCGCCACCCCCACCCCCACCAATATCCACATAAGCCTGCCACCAGCACCCGGGACCAACAGCAGCAGCTGGCTAATTGGCTAATGTAGTCGTGGGGGGGGGGGGGATTCTTGAATAATAGCGCCTCTAATTGGGGATTCCTCCCCATCTTTTCCTTTCTCTTCCTGAATAAAGACCAAGCTTTACTTTGAGTTCACATACACACCGCCATGGTAGGCACACACGCATGCACCCACAAAGACACACACGGATTCTGCCATATGGTCTGCTGAGTTTCCGTCTTTCTCCCCCCAATTCATTTTAAAAAATGGGGGAAAACAATGATTCCAAAACTGAGAAAAAAATGAAGGCTTGACCCAAATTTCCAAAGCAGCACATGTTTACAAAACCTACAAAAAGCTTCAGAAACAAGCAACAGGTCCTACAGCTATCCAATACTCACAAGTCAACTGCAGCGTCTCAGAAACAGTCATAGATTCAAAAGGTCATAAGGGCATCATTTAGCATAGATATCTCCCAAGCTTTCCCACAAATCCTTTATTTGTAAGATAGAAAAAAACTGTCACAAACACAACACACTGTGCACATATCATACCTGCTCATTATTTTGCAGGAAAACACCACAGATCATGTGCCGCATCCAGGTGAACCTCTTCTCCTATGTTTGATATCTTGAAAAGGAGTCATATAAAATGTCCTTGTAGCTGATGTTTTTCTGTTTGAATTCTGGCTGTTTAAAAATGTTCAAACATTTGTACAAAAAGCGTCAAAACCTCCAGAGGCTGCAACGTTTATTTTGGGAAAGGCCATATGAATTTTTATGTAGAAATGTTTATTGCGTTCCTTCAGTTTATAAAATACTCCACAAAAAACCACAAAAGTGTAATTGTTTTATTTAATGCTATTTTTTTGGCCAGTTTGTGTGCATTCTCCATCCATCAAGTTAGTATTAGTCATGAACACATTCTTGTGGCAACTTTTTTGGCAGTAATACTGACAGCATGAAGCGTGGAGTGGAGCTAAAAGTCGCCACACGGACATCACCGGGGAAAACAGCTGCACCTGAACACAATTAGCACGTTAGCATGCAGGCTTGTCTGCACTGCCGTGAATGAGGCCGTGCTATCTGAGTCAGGATACTCATTAAGACTCAGTCAGAGGACAGACCAACAGATGGAGAACGTAACAAAAACACAGGGAAGTGTCGACTAAGCCAAACATTTCTCTTCAAGGTGTCATTTGATTGACGTTTCATATTTCTTCATCTGATTAAACGCTTTCCCTTTGGGCAGTTCACCGTGAAATACCCAGATGTGAATTATTCCGCAAAATTTTAAATTAATTCCAGAGTCACATTAAGTGGTGAAACTGTGCTCTACTGCATATTTGACATGCCAGGATTCCCTTTGAAACGAGACCAAAAAAACTGTAAGGCAATTCCACTCGAGTTTGCAGATTTGAGGTGGGTTTAGAACCCACGATTACTGGGGAAAAAAATGACACATCCCACTTCTTAGAGAAGAAAGGAATACAAATCTGCAAATCAGACTATAAATTCACCCCAGACTGGCAACAGTGCCCGGAGTCATTGCACCCCAATGTGACATTCACATGAGCTTATGAGCACTTCCACCAGCACGCATCTACAAAAGAGGCGTTTAATCTTATTCGAAAAGGGCCGGTGTGGGTGCAGGTTTTTGTTTTAGCCCAGCACAAAGACACCTGATTCTACTAATCAAGGTTTTGATTGAAGATTAGTTAATTAGTTAAATCAGGCGCTGGGCTAAATCGAAAACCTACACGTGCGCCGGTCCTTCTCAGATAAGATTGGACACCCCTGATCTACAATCATCATTCACTGATAACAGCTGGGTCCACGCTAAGCCCATAAAGAAGATCACGTGGACTGGAGAAAATGGGCGATAAAACTCTGATTGCACCACCCTGCGCTTGCCAAAGCGGCCGTCGGATTTACAGCCCCTCGGTGTGCTCCGGTTAGGCGCATTTTCATTTGGATGGAACTGCCGTGTTCAAGAAAAATAAAGAAGGAAAGAAAGCGGGGAAAAAAAGCTTTCTTCCTCAGCACAGTTTGCCCCCGTCCTCTGGCCGAAGCCTTTAGAGCTTCTCTCCTGCTGCTCCTGATTAGGGAGGAATAAACAGCGAACTCTCCATTACTGCTAGGAAATGAAAAAACAGGATCAAAACAACCCTAGCAGGAAAACACCTTTACTGCCTCCCATTCTGCATTTTCTCTGCTGATAGCATTCAGAGGACCCGCTGGACTGGCTGAGCTTCGCTGAATGAGTGTGTCCGTGCAGCCAGAGGGGCATTTGGCTTCTCGCACCTGACGGAGCGGCATTAACGGTTTCCACAGCTGCGTAAACTCCCCCGATCGGGAGGTCTGAGGCTCGGGACCCGCTCGAGGCGTCTGCGGCGGCATGCATCCGGAGCTCCCGTCGCCATGACGCGCGGCGCTAGAAGAGCGGGAGATCAACGGCACAGCGGGCCCCGGTGCGCCCCCCGAGACCGGTCAATTAGAACCTCGCCTTGCCCTGGATTGGTTGGGACCGGTTGGATGCCATCAACAAGTAATTAGATTAGTGCATGCAGGAATGTTTAAAAAAAGGAGCGCAATTAAACACCCCCCCTCTGTAACCTCCCCCTCATCTGCTGCACCGTCTCGCCCTCCCCCCCTCCCCTCCGGGGCGACTGCATCCGTCTGTAGGCCAGGTCCAATTACTCATGGCGGGAAGTGTGGGGGGGAAAAAACGACGGTGACGTCTGCTCTCTGGGGGGACTCAGATAAGAACTGCGAACCACCGACGAGCAACAGGACTGCAGTGGCTAACGCTTAATGGCGGAAAAGCACGGGTCAGGATGTGTGCCATTAAAAAAGATATTTTTTTAAAAGATTAGAATCCAGCAAGTCGCAGGCGTAGGGCGGGGCAGGTTGGGGAGGGCGGGTGAGGGGTGGGGCGGGGCGGGGCGGGGCAGGCAGGGTGGGCCAGCGAGGGGCGGGCAGGCCTCGTACTTAAGCAAAGGACGGACTCATAAATAAGGCAAATAAATAACTCCGCTGTTTGGGTATTGAGCGAGGACTTGATTTCACTTCAAGCAGGGGCGTCTGAGATCTTTCGATCAGCCTCAGAATAAACCGCCGCTGCCATGGCAACAGAAGAAGCCTCCCAACAGGACAGGAAATGGCTGTCCTTGAATCAATCGTTCCATGTAGTGTTTGTGTGTGTGCGTTTCTGTGCGTGTGTGTGCATGTCTGTGTGTCAATCCTATTGACAATTTTCTCACAGTAGATACACCCACAATTAGTAAAATGTCTCATGAAAAAAGCTATATGCTGTACATACTAAGATTATGTATATATATATTATAGCTCTCACAACTGTTTACTATTCCATAACAAGGCATTTTCTTATGAGATTAGGAGGTTATTCCCATGATAAGATACGAACACAAATGCAAGCAATTTTACACCTACTGCACTTCAGCTTTATGTCATACTGTGTAAATTAATTTATTAGTCACTTTATAAGGTAATGACATGCAGTTTTTTTCTTTCTTTTAAAAAAAAATCCACACCGAAACCGTGAACACACAAATTTTATTTTATTTATTCTCACTGATGCTACAGCATGTTGACGTTCGCACAGTTTGATTCCCGGTTACTGATGAGAAATGACACACCGGTAAAGCGTGTGAATATTTAGAGACAGATGCTGCCCGTCAGGAGCTTAAGCTCATACACTGGGGCAGAGGACGCCATGCCTCACTGTCGCCATAACAACAGAGGTCACCAAACGGACACAGGGGGGCTTCCCCCTCGCTCTCCCCTTGTGCCAGGACGGAAGAATGCCCTTCTAACCAGAGATCAGGACAGGGAGAGGAGGGGAGGGAAGGGGGGATTTTTGGGAAATCAGAAGGAAAAGTCTATGTAAAAGGGCTGTGACAAAACCTCGCTTCAGTAATAATATCCGTTAACGTCCATTTTGTAGAGACTGTAAATTTCCCTCAATTTCCCGTAATGCTAGGGGGGCTCTGTGAGAAACGTGAAGACGCATGAGTGAGATAGAGAGAGGGAGAGAGAGTGCAAGAGAGAGAGAGAAAGCGAGAGAGACAGAGAGAGCAACATGAAGAGTACCAACTACTGGAGGACTAAGTAATCAGCAGCCATCAGGCCATCAGTGAACACATCAGAAAGTGACGACAGGATGATTATAAGAGCTGTGAAAAAAAATCCTAAATAGTCAGCTGTAGTAACTGCTAATGATCTCCATACACTGGACACTGTGTGCAGAAGACTGAGAGAGGCTAATTACTGAGGCTACACTTCTAGAGGTATACCTCTGGTCAACACCAAGAACAGAAAGTCAACATTGTAATTGGCAAAAAAAAAATTAAAATGCAAAAATGAGCCTGATGAGCTTTGGAATAGAGTCTTAAAAACAGATGAGACAAAAATAAACCTTGGAATGATGGAAAGTATGGAGGGACTGTTCTGGACCCTAGGCACACTACTTCATCTGTCAAACATGGTGGAGGCAGTGTGATGGCTTGGGCCTGTATGGCTCTATCCAGCAGAAGCTCAATGGCCTTTATTCATGATGTAACCAGTTATGTCAGCAAGAGAATGACAACTGAAGTGACAGAAACATATTGTCCACCAATATTCAGAGAAACGCCACCAGACTCGGAACAGACTTTTATCGTACAGCAAGCCAACGATCCGAAAATATACAGTACACTCAACCAAGGAGCTTATCAGGAAGGAAAGATGGAAGACACGGACAAGTCAGTCACCAGATTTGAACAACACTAAACATGCTTTTCTCTCACTCAAAAGGAAACTGGTGTGAAACTCCAGCAAACACACAGCAGCTGAAAGAGGCAAAAGCTTGGCAGAGCACCTCAAAGGATCGCATCATGAGCCTAGCGATGTCCACGAGTCACAGACTCCATCCATCCATCAAATGTAAGGGGTATGCAGTGAAATATTAACCTTGCCAGTCATAAAATTAGTTACGACTTACTCTGTCCCAGTACTTATGCTGACTCATTGCATGGCATTGTAACGCTGTAATATAGTTTGATATATGCGAAACAAAGGTCATTCAATAAATGTAGCCATTCTGGATTTTGCCTCAAAGTCACTGTACGATCAGAAATACAATATGATTAGTAAAGAGGAAAAACAATCGATTTGGCACAACGAACCCAATAGTTCAGTATTTCTACATTTAACTGTATGTGCGTGTATATATGAAATACAAGTATACAGTGGATATATATATATATATATAAACGGGTGACAAATTAAAGGGAAAACTGAGTAAATGAGTGGAGAAACACAGAAAATGCAGATGCTTCCATAAAAGTTGCAATTAAGCATTTAGCATCCTATCATGCTCTGTGGCATGTATAAAAATGCTGAGCAGATCCAGCCGACCCCGATCAAGACGGCAAGAGGAAAAGATCTCAGTGACTTTATGGACTGCTCAACTGGCTTGTGTTTCAATGGGAACAGTGACTAAAGCGACATCTGCATTTAGATCCATGGGAAAGACATTGTGGTGAAAAGTGCACCTTCGATGACCGTGATCCTGGTGGACTAGTGCGACAAGAAAAGGAAAAACAGAAGAGCAGCTCTTCCTCGGGCGACCGAGAATGCCGACGCAGGACATGATCAGATTGCGTAACCACGCACAGTCCGTCGACAACTACACAGGGAGGGATGAAGCCAGCGTGTAAAGAGCCCCTCTCCTCGCAGCGGTGGGACCACGACTCCATGGACGCATACGCACCACGAGCCGCGCTAACGCGCGCTACGGTAACGCACGCCATGCTCCTGCCTGCTCCGCCCTTCTTTGTGGATTTATTTTTCGCGTAACGGGGCCCCAGCGCCTGGCATTCATCCCGCCAAACACCAGACGCCGGGGGGTCCCTCCAGTGTTTGTTCGGAGGACGCGGCTGTTTTGGGGGGGGGGGGCAAACACAGCCTGCTCTCATTAACTCGGCAATGGCCACAAACAACAGCTTCACTACGGGGCCCCCACACGGGCGCAAACCAGGTGGACCGGAGCTGGAATCAGTACTAGCAGCACCTCTTAAAAACTTAATCTGGAAACCTAATATTTAAACAACTATAATTACATCTGCAGCAGGGACAACAGGAAGAGCTGCAGCCGTGGTCATTGAAATGTCGCTCGCCAGAGCATCCTGTTCTTTTAAAAAGGTGGTAAACTCAAACTGGAAAAATAACACATGTAAATCCCTCTGATTATCCTTGTGCCCTGCATGCACCATGCAGACAGCCTCCAAGTAATTCGGAAAAACCCTTAAGGCCCATTCATCAAAAGCATCCCTAAAGTCCAGCCAGTCTGTAAATCGATTGGGTATGCTTAATTATGCTGACATCATTTGCCTTGTAGACACCCTAATCTAGGATGAACGACAGTTTCTACTTTTTCAGCCCCAAAATCTGCAGGTATTTCCATGATACACCTCATTCATCCGAAAACATCCCAAACCACACATCCATTCCCTAAATCACTTAACCCAGCTGCGTCTCACAGAAACACACATGCACATAGGCACGCACAAGCACAGACACGCACATAAAGTTGTAGGCCTACAGGACCTCCACATACTTTGTAGATTCATCATCCAACTGGTCTTTTGTTTTGTTTGTTTTGTTTTATTACCAACACAATCAGTTTAATCAACACAAGAACCAAAAGCCTTATCACCACATTAAAAAACAAACATTGCTTTGTTGTAAGAAAGCTCTAAAACAAACATTTACAGGCACAATAAAAAAATAATACAAATACCACAACAGGAAAAAAACTGCTCTGGCTGTCATATGATGTTAAAATCAGTTATTCTGCACTGGCATCGTATATCCCTACAGTCCTTGTAAAAGCACCATGCAGTCATGGCCGCATTTCTCCCTTGCAGCAGACAGTCCTGTAAACGGCGCTCATTAAAACAATTAAAGTATTTTAACAGGGGAAATGCTTGCATACATTTCAAGGCTTTCGCAAGCATCTTTGCTCCTGTTAACTAGCTTGTTGGCTCGACCTGGGCACATCAAGACGTATTCCAATGTCCACTTGCAGAAATTAAATTTGTGGTAACATGCCAGTGACGGAGTTAGGGTTCAGTGGAGCCACCTTGCTTATGGTGGCATGTTTGTGTGCTGCCACCTCACCGTAGGGACGAGTCCGGCGTCGTCATTTTCTTTCAGCAATGGAATCCCAACATAGAATCCCACCCACGTTCCCTGGCCATCACCTCCACGTTCCCTGGCCCCCACCTGGTAAACCACGCATGCGTTTTGCCTTACAATTTTACGCATCGCGTAAATAAACACACAGTTCGTGTGAGTAATGTTAAAAGAGTGTCCGTTACTGGCCCACTTGAATATAGCTAGATAGATTTCTCATAGTGTGATATTACATAAAATCAGCAATTATACACTCGTGCACTTTTGTGCACAATAAATGCTTTTGCATAGCAGAGATTAGAATATTTGAGCCGTTATACATACATTGCTACAGGTTTCCCTGCAGTTCTGTAACACTTTTTTTTTTTTTTTTTAATCTGCGCATGACGTTACATGAAAAGCGTTAACCATCTGTGAATGCATCTGGCTGACTTCAAGATTCAGCCAGTTAACTAGCATGTCTGAACTGAAGGTTCGCGCCCCTGGACAAGCCAACCTGTAGTATGCATTCAAATAGGTGCTAACTTGGACAGCTAGCTGGCAGACTACATTAGTACAACTACGGACGACTAGAACCCCGATAAACACGCAGCGAGAAATATTGTATTTAGTCCAATTTACATACAGTAATACGCGTGGCACAGTCAAGGTAGCTCGCTAGCTAACAAGCGAACAGTTCACTATTTGGCAAGGTAACAGTTAGCAAGCCATTTTACAAGCTACTTAGATTCGTAAGCAGCTGAAAACCACACTTAAAGCTAGCATGCATGTGCATCCAACAATGCATTACATTACATTTATTTGGCTGCCGCTTTTATCCAAAGCAACGTACAATTCGTGCAATTCTACAGTAGCTAGCCTGCTTTTTGAAACAAATTAAATCCACATGCTTTGCATGTCCGTAACACCATCCAGACCAGAACTGTAGTCTGCTCGCGGGAGAATGACAACCTGTCTATGTTCTGTCGAGGATTCTTAGCACTAGCTAGCTTATTCAACTGATGCTATACACTTCGACGCGGCTTCAATAACAACGGTGAGACAAAGAATAGCCTACAGATAGCTAGCTCGCTCCAATATCTCAATGTAGTCTTACATTTAAAGCACTTCGCTGGCAATCGAGTATCCTCAGTCAAATGTACAATATTTACATGTTAGCAAGATAAGACAGCTTATGAGGACATACCTTGGACTCCCTCCCTTCCTTGTCAGGTTAGGAAACGCAACAGCGATTGCTCTCTCCGGCACAGCAGTACGTTGAACGTTGTGGTCAGCGGCTCAATAAACGCTGCCGATAAGCATTCGCACTCTCCCTTTCTCTCCGTCTTTTTCCTTTCCAGCAAGCGTCTTGACACAATATATAACTTAATATTGCTACTGGGTTAGTCAAAGGTAAGGGTAGGTCCGTGGTTTGTGTGCTGCGCAAGTACCGCCCCAAGACTTCGGCGAGCGTGGTGCTGAGCTGCGGGATCGATTCATAGCAAAGCCACGCATCTGCCAAAGCAGTGCAGCGCGGGGACGCCTTGGTGTACCCGTTGTCTTGCGGAGTCCAGAAGCTGCGCGCAGTAGGAAGGGTTGCTGAATTATTCATATGTGGGAGGGTGCTCGCGCCCGATCTGTTTGTAATTATTGAAGGCAGGCGCAAGGTCGACGCAAGTCTCTGTTAAGAAAATACGTGTGGTTGATTTTGGGGGAATAATATATGCTATCAATTAGGAGGCATACGTTTATGCCACCTAGAACACAGGCCAGTGTCGACCATATGCTCCCCCTCAGCCAAATCAAACCCACTATGTTAATCAGTTCCATGTTGACGAACTTTGAATAATTAATTATGTCAGTAATCGGCTCGTGTTTCAGACCCTGTTTGTATTTTCATTCTAGCTGACAAAATCATTCTGGTTTTCTGTGCATTAAATCAGAAAACATATCGTAGAGAAGCTATTATGTACCACAGTATGTTTTCTAAAGTACCACCCACATACTGTGCATCCGTTTTCATATTTGTGCAGAATGCCAGCTTGTGTTTACATTCCATGGACAATTTGGAAAGAAGGCAGCCAATTCGCAAAAACATCTGATTGCCTCTTCAAAATATTTGTTTTGTCTTCTATTCAGTAGCATGACACTATTTACACTTCACTCACATTCAATATGCTTGTCTGTTCTTGCTTCTCTTGCTATGGAATGGTTGTTGTCATTATACTCATCTCTTATCTAACTGCTTTCTTCTACCAGCACTCTTCTTCTTAATAATTAAGATAAAGCTTTTTTCAGACCCTGCCATTTCCACATTAGGCTAATGGTGTTGCATAATCATTGGTTGGCGGAAAGAAAAAAAAAGTCTGGGGAATGATCAATCAAATTTTATTTTATTAAGCACATTTTACAAAGAATATGTCACAGTATGTATCACATCATCTCAGAAAAAGGATTTGCTGTTTCAGTGTGTGAATGAGTCTCATGGTACACAGATATTCCAGCCACTGTCATCATGCAGATTGTTCTTTCCATAACAAGCGAATCACAAGATGGCAGATGCTTGTTTCTGATTGGCTTAAGTACGCCAGAGTGAAATGTATTTCATGTTTCTGCCATTTCTTTGCATATGTTAAATGTCATTAATGGTCACGGTGAATTTACTGCCACGCCTTAAATAGACCGCAGGGACTGACAATGTAGTTAAAAAAACAATTGCGTTGGAAGCTGGATTCCACTAATCTACAAGGGAACGTAAACAGTGAGGGTTGTCTGACAGCACCTGTTTTGGAAGCCCACATCTGGAGGACAAATACAGGCCCTTATCCCACTCTTTTACCCCACGGTCATTCCTCCTTGTCACAGGGAAAGCTCTCTTTTGTCTGTAACCTCTCTTTTCACTGAACCTCACATAATTTTGTTTGCTTGTTTTTTGTTTTTGTTTTTAGAAATGGCACCACTCTCTTATTCTACAAGTGTATAAAACGCATAAAAGTAAACAAACTCACATGATTTTGTTTGGTTGTTTTGCTTTGTTTTGTTTTTTTTATTTTTAGAAATGGCACTACTCTTCTTCTACAAGTGTATAAAACACATAAAATAGTATATTTTGCCTTTGCAAGTCATGAGTTTTATTCAGTTAGAAAAACATCAGCTTAAGATTGGACTAGTTATGTCACATAAATATTACCTCTTTGGTTTCAGTTACTTTATACATTTACCTCTTCATCGTCTGTTTTATGTACAGTATGCATTGTACAGATAATGCAGCCTCTGCTTGTTTTGAATATGTTTTTGTTCTTTATGTCCTTACATACAAACCAAATAGGGGGTAGTAAACTGAAATTGCATATAATGTAAGTACCATCTCTTGTACTCCACTGAACCCATTCTGTTTTTGCTTCTCAGAATGGTTTCAGCTAGGGTTGCCACCTTCAATGCAGAAAAATAAGAAACCCCAACCCCACCCACCCCCAATTTGAAAATTTGGGCACATTTGAAAGGTTACTACATAACAATGTACAACATTCATGCCTCTGATAAACACACACACACACACACACACAGAGCAAACTTGCAGCATTGCCCTCAACCACCAATTCTGTTTCAACCATTTTGTGTGAAACTAGTTTAATATTATTCACAATTATGTTATTCTCATTATTGTGAAAGACTGTGTAACTTTGCGTAGGAAAATGCACAACAAATTGCATCCTGTATTGAATCAACAATGAATGCAACATTTTATTCTTCATTACAGAACAATTCTGTATTATAGCTCCAGTCCCCAAACTCACCATGTCCCGTTGTGATCTTAAGGATTTTTGGCCATCTACTGCAAAAGCAAGAAAACTTGGAGAAGAAAACTGCTTACATTTCAGTTTTTTTAGCAAAGAGACTTTACCTTTTGAAATGAACTTAATTCTCTGACAGTTTTGACAAATAAAAATTCACAGAAGCAGTTCTGATTAAGCACCTTGCCCACTGGGCCAATAGCATTCCTCTACAAAGCTGATCAGATATGCCTTCTTAGATACAGAAGGAAGAGATATTACAGGAAGCTGCCATCCATTTTTAGCCGCCACTTATGTCACTTGGATTACCGCACATGCCCTACCAGCAGGCACGTGAAATGGCTGCATCACTGCCAACTGAAACATGAAAATACTGGTGTTAAATTTGCTTTTAAATCAAGTGTTCCACAGAAACATAAAGATGCTTCATGCGTGTGTTCAATGTACCATTTTTGTCATAGCTGGGTATGATCGCGGCAACACCACTTAAATAACGCCTAGCGGCAGTGTTGACACACACGGTGTGTGCATGTGTATGTGTGTGCGTGTGTAATCGTAAAAACAGAAGGTGGGATGGCACTCATCGGGGATTCGAAAGGAAGGCCTCTTAGTCTATGCAGCAGATGAAATTCAGTGAACAGATACCTTAAATAAAACTGATTAGATTCCAAGTCACTTGATGCCAGTGCCTAATTAAATACAAGCCCATCAGCGCTGATTGATAAGTTGTTTGGATTTGTTTGTTGGCAGGAGATTTGCGGCAGCACTTTATCGTACAAAGCAAATAGCCTGTCAGCAAATGGATGGGATTTTAAATGCGCCTGGCCGCACTGTCGCTGAAAGCATTTGGCACCTCTTTCTAGTCGTCTGATATTTGGAAAGTTAAATAAAGCTGGGATAGAAAATGTCATTTCTTTTCATCAATGCTATACTTCAAAATCATTTTAGACTACTACATCATTGTCATCTAATATTGCCGCAATCTTGAACTACAACTACCATGTTCATCACTAACAAAATCTAATTTTTACTGCCCTTTTAATAATTAAACGATTAAATGTCTACATGATATACAAATTAACAAAAGCATACATTTTTTTCCAAGATAAATCACCAGTCTTTGTCTCCACTGTCTGACAAATGGTTTCAAGTTTAAGCAAATCTTGAAATTTCTCAGGGCACCCAATAAGAATATATTGTTTGAATAACTGATGGTTAAGAAAGAGTGGAACCTTGCATACAAATGTGATTATAGAGAGCATCTATTTCATTGTTATCAAAAGTAATCGAACCTGTACTTCTGCATGAAAATATTTTGGCAGTGACTAAAAATGAAGTATGACTTTTGGGGGAAAAAAGAAAGATTCGAACATAAAAAAAACAGATATTGATCTAAGATTGTGGAGGTTAGCTAAAAATTTAGGAGGTTTTGAAGATTGATTTTTTTCTATACTATTTATTGGATTTGTCATTAAAAATGTTCTCTGTCCTACGCTGATATTGAAATCCCCTTGAGGCTTTTCTCATTCCCCAGCGCAAACCTGCTGACGTGCAATAAATAACAGCTCCATCAATGTCAGGAGGCCAAAGGTGCAGTTTAACTCTTCCCTCTGATAGAATCCAATACTACTGAAGGTCAAGTCAGCATGGAGGCTGTATGTCTCATGGTGAAACGTCTGTGAGGGAGTCAGATAATGATGTAGAAAAACCAGCTGCATACTGACACCTGAGACCATTTGAAATCATGAGTGTGTCCTACTTTCGAATCACAACTGACCAAAATAAATCCTATAGTCTGATAGTGTATTCATATATGAAATACATATGAATGTTTTTTTTTTCCACTGGTGTGCATTGATTGATTCTGCAACAAACTGAAATGATAAATCAACCACTCAGCCAAAATATGTGGAGCACAGTGTCTTCTGTGAATTGATTATCCAGGCAACGAGATTCTCCAGGTTATCCGAGCAAACAACTGTTTTAGCCATTGCTGAAATTCGGCAGCCAAGTGATCTACTACTACTGTCTTGCTTGGGGATAGCCAAGGATTAGATTTCATGCCAACTTCTGTTATGCTAATTTTATTAGCTTGGTCATTTAGTAATTCATATTTCAGCTGTATTTCATGATAAGATCATGAATGACACAAAAAGACTGCTCCTGTGTCCAAACTTCAAACATCCTTTTGTGGTCTAATCTATGGTCAAACCAGCATGAATCTACTCAGCTAATTGGCTAATTTGGCCAGTGTAATTGGTGATAACAAAAAAACCTGCTTGCACACTGACCCTGCAGGAATGGATTTGCCCACCCCTGGTCTTTCTGAATGGAAGGGGGCCTCTCAAAGAGACCGCCCACAGAGGGCTTGAAAGAACCAATCAAATTAAAGAAAGGACAGAGCCGATCAGATTAAAGAAAGGACAAAATCATCAGCTGTACACAGAGGCAGAAGTGTTCTGGGGAGGGGGAATGAGGGTGGGACACAGCTATTCTGGGTCTAAATCTCGTAGTGTGATGCTCGCCCACACAATAAGGCAGGGAACACAACACTGATTCAAGTCGCTTTGCAGCAAGTGAAATTCCACACTGTGAACATTCCCAGTACACACGGAATGCTGGGAAGGTCCTCTGTCATAAAGAAATGTTAGTGGTGTCATTTTCCTCAAAGATAGCAGGAACCGAAGAACCAGTGTTCTGCTCCAAATTCCCCAAACGTATCCTGAACTGGAGAGGCATGTTAACCACTGCGCTAATGTAAATTGGATTTCTGTTTCCGCAACGTTGCACTTTTCCCCCTACTCTCTTGATATATAATCTGCTCATTTCTCTCTCTCTCTCTCTCTCTCTCTCTCTCTGTCTCTCTCTGTCTTTCTCTCGTGGATTGTCTGTGTAGTCTTCTAGAGTGTTCTGTCAGAAGCGTGAGTGGACTTCGTCGTCCAGTGGGGATCTCCGAGTTGCCAGGCAGCAGTGGTTATCATCGCGCCATTTTACAAACTTCTGGCTTCAGTGCCCACGTAAAGAACATGGCCCATCTCCTCCTATCCAGCCCCCCCCCCCCGCCCCTCCCTCAGCGTCCCTGACTCTCCACTCCCCTCACCCCCACCCCCACCAGGCAGAAGGAGAGGCTCAACATTACAGTACATTTTCTCATTACATTTATTTTGAAGATGCTTTTATCCAAAGCGACTTACAATAAGTGCATAGGTCCTTGGAACAACTACAGAACACAGGTCAGATAAGATACAATTTACATAAAGTATCAGTAATCCATAGCCATGAACATCAAGTTTAGATCACATGGTAAGTATAGGCTAAGTCAGTAAAGTCAGTCATAAACTAGAATTGAGGCATGATTACAGGAGATATGATAAAGAGCTACAACAGCTCACAGTAATTTGAAAACGGAAAACTGGAATTCAGGGAACATGAAAATCTCATCCAGAAACAAGGGCAATGCAGCGGTCACATTTTCTCAGTTGTGGCACCATTGTAAAAGAGTAAGGACTGGTGTCCTCATATGAACTTGATAGTTTTTCTACTTTCTTTTATTTGTTGTATTTTGTTTTGTTCTTGTTTTTTTCTTTTACTGTGTGCAAATAAACTAAACTAAACTAAACTGAGATAGTTTTTCTGGAGTCGGTTAAGGAGTCTATGCTGGTGATACCAGTAGCAGTGCCAGAATTGCAATCATGGGTGTACCACAGAAATTTGCAAGTGGACTGGGGGTAAATTGCGGGTGGATCGGGGAGGGCAGGGTGGGATCCATGCAATTGCATGGATCAAGGGCGTCTCTTGTGAGGAGTGGTAGAGCCCTAATTTCCCTGTCCCAGTCATGCTCAATGTTCACTCACCTCCCCATTTAGACCCAGGCTTTGCCAGCCGAGGGAGGATATTTTGTTTGTGGGGGCCCTTTGTGAGTGTGTGAGATAGGAGGGACATTTCATCACCTGCTTTGGAGCCCTTGTCCATTGGCCAACGAGAGCTGGCAGAGAGGTTGGTGACATCAGCTCTCTTTTGAGCTGGGAAACCGCAGTCCAGGAGCACTGCTCTGATAAGAAGCAGACACGTGACAGATTCTTCCTAAAGGGGGAGGGGGGGTCCCAATCTGTCTTAAAGATCATAAAACAAACTTGATTTTTATAATATTAAAGAAACAAAGAAAGGTGAAAATTTTATCCGTTTTATTGTTTTTTCAGTCCATACATTCATTTTTATTTTCCCCGTTTTCGTTTGATTACGAAGTCTTTTTGAGGGCAAATGAAAGCACTAAACGTCTGGTGAAGCCGATAACACAGCTCCGAAGCAGGAGGGCTGTTCTGAATGCAGGAGGGTCGGCTCAGCTGATGCACTGATCAATGATATCCGCGTGCCTTGACCCCGCGCCACCTCACCGCGTGTTCCGCCAATTAGTCTCGCTGTTCCCGTCATTGTGAGGGCAGCATAAAGGGCCAAGGATTCTTCAGCATGGCAATCTCCCTTTGGGAGCGATGATTAGCGATCGCTTTCGCATGCTGCACTCCGCATGGCAACGGCAACCGGTTGCTAGGGGCGAGCCCCCTCCCCACGGAGCCGACATGCTCATTTGGCAATCGGACTGTCATAGGAATTCCCCGGTGACAATTTATCACATGCTGCCACTTCGATTGGTGACATGTCGGCACTGTGATTGTGTTGTGGCACTCGACTGACTGAGAAAAACACGTACACCTGCTAGAGATCCATCTTAACCTGTGGTTAGTGGCTCAACAAATAGGCTTCACAGGATCCAACAGTGGGTGGAGCTATACTGTCCTGTCAATCACTGACTGCTGTTGAACTACTTTGCTGACAGAATCTCCAAGCTGGGCAGCTACGTTGGCCACGGTGATGTTATTCCTCAAGAGTTTGTAGCCTACACGTGTAGCATATATTACCTGATTATTTTTCAAATAAATTAAGATAAAATTGTTTCAAACCACAAACATGTGAATACAATGACCTCTATACCAGTCATTGTAAACCCAGCATGTCATCAGAAACTCCTGTATATATCTACAATATCCTTCATCACACACACACCACCAAAAAAAAAACACCTGGGCCAATCAAACACATACACTAAAACAGAAATAATATTAATATTTTATATTAATATTAATATTAAATATTAATATATAATTCCAGAAAATGAACCACCCCATTAAAAGAGTTTTGAATAAGACCTTTGGCTGACCTCTAGTGGTCACAAGAGTAATGCAACCAGTTTATTTAAAATGCATAATAATACAAGCATATTATTTGTATTAACAGTACGAATAAGTACACCCGTATTTCCGGCTCCTCAACCTTATATTGTCAGTTCTGAAACCACAAGTCAGTTCTTGTTTTCTTTTTATTCATACAATGAGCATGACTGCCTTCCATCATTCCTACTGGGTAGAAAAGCATATACCACATAACAGTTATATATTCCATAGTTGCATATCAGAGCACACGCATAAGAAAGATAAAAACTCTAAATTTAGCCCGTAGAGTCATTAGGCCGAGGGGAACAATGTGTACCAATTACTTTTCAGAGGTAATTTTTGTTTGTTTTTGGACAGCTTACTGACCATGAAATATTGTACTCATGGTCTCTTGATGATGTTAAAGAAATAGTTAAATATAGTTAACAACTTACTGTGCCTTCTGAACCAGCGACCTTAACAGAGGGCCAAGGAGTATATGCGCTAAGGCGTTGCAAGTTTTTGGATTTTGCAAGGAATTTTACCGCTGTGAGAAAACAAAGCAGGTGCAGCTCGACATGAACCAGAACACCCCTGCCCTAAAAACCACAAAGCAATTCTTACAGAAAGTATGGCCGTGACGCAGGAAACTGCAATCCCTATGCTGTACAAAAATATGGAACAGACTGGACGGCAATTTATTCAGCAAGGCATTTGATAGACAATACTCTGTATTTGGGGCTGATGGTGTTTAATGAAAGTCCAATTTCCTTGTTTTAATGATTAGCCCAATGCCAAGGTTTTTTGGCTTGACTCTACTGTATTTTTTGACCATTTTTATCTGAAGATAGCGTTAAATAAATATTGCATGTCACAAGCCCTCATAAAACCCGGATTTCATAGTTTCCATGGAAACAGTCTCAAAAGTACAGGCGAACATGAATTTAAAACATTCACAAATAACCTTCCAATGATTTTTCCACAGCTGTCAAAAGCAAGCTAACTCCTCTGGGCAGCTCGCTGACACGCGCTCCCCTAGCAACCGCGCTTAATCTCCACGGATACAGTGGGACGCTCTGTGAGGGGACGCACAAGGGATGGTGGGCGGAGTTGGAAGGAGCCACGGCAAACATTACTCATGTAATGTGTTCCAGAACCATGTTGTTGCGAACATTACTGCAATTGTTTGGTCTATATTAAATGCTAAATGTTCTCAAGAGCATTTTGAGCTTTGGAAAACAGGTTTTGATGCTGTTAGTCTTCTGTCAGTATGTCCATTTGATTTATAAGCTGTGCATGACTGCAGGGGGAGCCAATGCCTGACAGAAGATCTGCAATTCTTATTTTATGGTTTTGTTGTTTTATTGCCAGATGTTACCATTTCTACATGGCTTACAACTGATAGAGGAACAATTTATTAACATTTTCAGAATTGTGTCTGTGACTTACACAAATTCCAAAGACAATCCAAAAATGTAAAAATCCATCAATTAAATTTTTTAATAGACTAGGCAGGCTCAAATATGAAACACTGCCTGTACGGTATGTGCTGACTTCATAATGACTAGCAAATCACACCCACTATCTTCCCTGACAAAAATAACTTCTGTCGAACATATTGCATTTTAATTTCTTGCTATTTAAATCCCCAAATGTATGGGGGAGGAGACCAAGCACAAGTCCATCATTGTGTTCATGTGAATAAAATGATGCTCTGGCTTGCGGTGTATCTTAGTGCTGATTAATGGCTGCGTATATATCCACGTCTAACTCTCTTAGGGCTCTCATCACCAAAGCGCTAACTTTACCTGATTAAGATGAGAAACAGTGCCAGACCTGGATAACAACAATCCCAGACCAGCGAGTAAAGATGCAACATCACCAAAGCGCTAACTTAACTGTGCTCACCAAAAGCCAACGTACTCAGCTCCGTAACTATGGCCCAGGGACTGTGGTATTGACTGTGCCAGGGGTCCCACAGGTTGATGCACAGTTAGGCACAACCTGAATAATATCAACTGTGTCAGCATGTTGAGAGAAAGAGAGAGAGAGAGAGAGAGAGAGAGAGCAAGAGAGAGAAAGAGAGAGCGAGAGAGAGAGAAAGAGAGAGAGAAAACAGAAGATGGCGCAATTGCTTTGCAGATGGCTTGGGTCTCCAAAGACCATTAAACTCGAGCACATCTCTGGAGTAATTAAAATATCTGGAAAAGTGAAAGATTCATTTTAGTGGCCATGTCAACACATCCTTCCTTCATTTTCAGCATGAATATGCTTTAATATTTAAACCTGTTTTTAAATTTTGATGCTGATGATCATGATGTTTTTAACAGCCAGCTAAGGTTTAGCAATAAAACTGCGTGCTACTTGGCAAGCTAATGAGCTAGCTATGGACTGAGTAGATAAACAAAGCGGTGATTCTCGGTTTTTTGGGTGCATTTATATGTCGCTAGCAGCCCCAACTCAAAAGCATAGCTAGATATTGTGTATCATATTCCAGTATGGCTATCGCATGCACTGAATACTGCTAAAAGGCCACTGCAAGTGGAGAGGGCCAGAGAAACCTGTGAAAGCTGACTCTCGCTTATGTGAGGAGCTGCACTTTCCCTGGCTCTATGGGACCGTATTCTGTTCACTGCAGACTAACCACCCTCATGTGCTTCACTAATGCGCTAGGCTAATACTGTAGGTATGTTTATGATGTCGCTCATTACATCAAAATTGCATGCCAAAAATGACTAAGAAGAGAAGTTCCACATAATGTATTATAATCAACACTTACATGCTTAAAGATTTGTTCATGCAACCACTGTTGATTGTTTAAAATACAATTGTTGGACACAAATTCATATAAATTCAGCCTTACATTGGTCTTGATTAAATTCTATATTTTTAACCTGTAAAATTGCAAAATAACGTGGAATTATACATCGTTGTAGAATTGTTATTTTTTCAGTGCACCAGATTGAGGACTGCAGCTTGATTTACCTCCACTAGGTGGCAGAATTCTGCTTGGAGCTCTGCAACATATCTTTCTGTATTAGAACTGTTCAATGAACGCAAACAAATTTCACTTTCTGATGTTCAACACTAATTATACCAGACAAAGGACACATCTTACAGAAAAGGTCTGCTATTAGTTTCATGAAATTTAAATTTTGTGGTTTACATTTTTGCCATATTTAAAATTTCCATGTATGCTATTGCCATGTATAGTGCAAATGTGTGTACAATGAAAATTTAAATTAACAAACAGATATGCCCATTTCATGTATATGAAAATGTATACTGGTATGTCATATGCATGTTCAGACACATTCGCATTCTGTTCAAAAAGAGGACTACGCTGTCCCTCCCAACGCTTGATATTTAGTGCACCGTACTCTTGAGTAGACCCAAATTAATTCTCCTTAAATGTCAGAGGACCAGTTCTCCCAGGCTCGGCCAAAGGCTTACCGCGTTGCTGGCTACAACACAGACGAGACATGAAAACTGCTGCACTGATAGATGGAAAAGTCCTGCTTTCTCTGGACTCCTATGATTACGAGGCTGTCGATATGACCTACTTTACTGGCTGTTTTCTTCTGGGGAGGAGGAGGGGGATGGCCTTTTCTGTTTCCTTTTTGGAAGAATGACTCGGCAGAAGCTCTCGTTCGCAGCCGGGTGATTGACAGGTTGTGTCTGTGGGGGGGGGCCAATTTCGGCGCGTGTTCCCGCTGATAAAGCCCCTCTCGTGACAGGTGGGGCCGCTGTGTGCCTCGGTCGATAGCCGTCACCCGCCCCCCCACCAGAACCTCCTCAAAAACACACTATTTCTCTGGACGCCCCATGTTGACAACGTCTCTCTTACTTCATCTTACTTCATCGTAAAATACCATAAAGGAGAACACAGGGCTTTGTTACAAAAGACATACTTGTCAGTCTTGTATGATGTGTATAATTTTTATTTACCTATTACATACTTTGTTTTCTAACTACCATGAAATTTCACTGGAAAAAAGTAACTTTCTGTAGCCCACCTGCAAGTGTAAGCTTGCTTTCATTTGACGTTAACCAGACTGACACATCACATGACCTTGTTTCCATCAGAGCCATTGTTCCATGTCTCACCTGCGGTGTGGATGTCCTTTATCCTCCTCGGGCGTCTTTGTGAGATCCTCTCCATATGCTGTGCGAACAGCAGCGCCCAACAACACAAAAGGCTGCTGCGCATGCAAGACCAAGGAAGGATGACCCTCGTTCATTGACACTCTCAAAAGAAAAAAGCTCCAGAAGGCTCCTCTATGTCCCCATAGAGGAACCCTGCCCAGTTCAAGGGTTCGTGGTTGGGCAAAATGGTTCAGTCTGGGAGCTTTCACACTTTTCACAGCTACCTAAGAGGGTCATGATGAGCTACCGCAAAAAGGGCTCCCCTACAGAGACAAGCCAAGGAACCCTTATTTTGAGAGAGTGGGGAAGGGGGTTAACTGCCACCGTTAGGTGCAGTGACTTGGTCACATGGTTGAACGCCTCGCTGCTTTGTCCTGTCCCGTGCAGCTTCGGCTGGTGGCAGGACAGCCACTACCGGGGGATGTGGTGGGGTAAGGGAATGTTTGCCACACAGAGAGTTTGTGTGGAGAAAACTGCTGCAGTTTGTGTCCAGCACTGCGGCTGTTTCAGAACGTACTCTTTGGACACAAAGTGAGCTTATCTTTGTCAAAGCACAGCAAGTATAATCTCAGTTCAGTTCAGTCAATTGTAGTCATTGTATTGTATGACGTAATGAAAAATTGACCTTTTAGAGTCATTCATGCTTCTGCCATTGTTCATAGTTCAATGTATACGCTTATGCCTAATCATTAATGTACTCAGTTGCATAATTAAAAAAACACAAGGTTTTATCGGTCAAAGCATATTTTCTGATTTTACACATATTTTCCCAAAGACAGCCTACCGCAAGTACTAAATGCAGAGAAACTTAGTCTTTATCTGTTGCTACATTCAGGACAAATCACTTCAGGCACATTTTTTCTCAGTAACAAACAAAACAAAACAAAAAAAAAACAGTCCATAATTTTTGTTCTAGCAGAAGAAAGGGGAAGTTACGTTCAGCCGCTATTGCCATATGCTAGTCCTATATATTAAGACACCAGCTGAAAAAGTCAGGTGTGCGCATTTGACCTTTGCATACTACTACTGGAATTCGTAGTTTTAGTACTCGTCCAGACGCATGCGTTTAAGCGTCTGGCCTTTCAAATGCTACTTTCGCGTTAAAATGCATCGTGAGGTGCAACGCGTAGTCTACCATGGAAAAAACCGTGGGGCAATACATAACATTCATATACTGTATGTGCAAACTAAACTGCAGTCAACTCCGCTTGCACGATGCTATTCTGGGACGGTAACATCGAGAACTGTATTATGGGTCACCTCTAAGTAAGGTTTATGTTACTCCGTTTCTCAAGACCCATGCACAATCGGGAAAGGTGTTCCAGGAGGAGGAGGAGGAGCCGCGCGAGCACGCACACGGTGCACGACTCGTCGTCTGCACAGTGTTGACACCGAAGGCAGAGTCAAAACGCTTGGAGAGGTGACAGCCTACAGACGTAAACCGCGGAGACAACACGGTTTAGGAATACATGGGTTGGATACACATCATCTTTTCAAGCTTTTTTGGACTGGGTCATATTTGCGGATTTTTACAAGTACTTTTTGTTTCATTTTAAATGTACTGTGCGACTTTCAAACATTCGTTCCGTGAGCGTGCAGATCTGAAATGTGTTTATTATTTATCTAAATCTATTTTGAAACTTCGTTTCGTTAAATCAGCGTGATAGTGCCTTTAAAAATAATACAGTTTCACTTAAAATTAATAGCCTGCCGGCTGCGTTATTCGTGTATTTTCGTAGATGTAAAATAGAAATATAGTTACTTGATTGAGAATCAGAATACTTATTAGAACAAAATATTTGTATAATTTTGTAAAACAATCTATTTTTTCTTTGTTTTATATTGCTATCATGCGCATTTTGTATTAGCTAGGTTACTTGTAGCCTAATTTTCAGCAACAACACGCGCAATGTTTGTGTGCGGGACCAATATTATAATATTATAATATTATTATAGACATTTAAATCAACGCAGAATTTATAAAAAACCTAACAAGCAGTTTCTGAAATAAGGTTCGGGAATAACGTCTTTACAATGTCTCAAGCTGAAGTAGATCTTGCTGGACATAGCTTCCCCAAACTACCTGTAGGTTTGGACGAGGATTCTTGCCTGGCTGCAAGACTGCCACCACGTCGACGGAGGCACTCGGCAAACTCGAGAAGAAACGCTTTCAGATTAAACAAATTAAATAGCATGGATCTGGACTCGCAAGTTTACGACGGGCCTCTTTCAAAGACACTTTCTTGGTCCGCGGATAACATTTCATCCGAGTCCAGCGCGGACGAGAAAAAGATTGACACGACACCGCCTGCATCTATTGCCTCTAGTCCCGATCTCAAAAGCAATACCTCTCTCGATCCCCAAAATTCAGACACTATTCCATCAATTAATAACTGGGAAACGAGAGAGCAATGCGAAAGCACATCCGACGGGAGCTCTGACAGTTCTGACGAAATCACTCAGAAAAAGGTTACCTTATCGCGCACCCCGTTAGAAAGCAAATGGGATCAAGAAGAGAAGGATGAAATCGAGACCAAAGCCGTGGCAACGTCACATGACGGCAGGTTCCTTAAATTCAACATTGAAATCGGGAGGGGGTCGTTCAAGACAGTATATAAAGGCCTGGACACGGAGACTACAGTGGAAGTGGCATGGTGCGAACTACAGGTAAGAATAAGAACATTAAAATGTCACATCACGCCAGAATCCCCACGCTCCTGATACGACGGCGCAACATGTGCACTGACGCTGTCAACATGGGATTATTACAGCATCCATTCTTCTAGGGTACTCACCCTTGAATTGGCGTGAAATGTATTGCTCGATTTTAACCCTGTATGAAAACTATAAACCCAGGTGTTTTCTCAGAAGAAGACTAAAAGATAAGAAACCATCTCTAAAACCTTGCCAGTGCTTTGTGTTGACATCCACATGGCTCATCAGCAGATAGCAAGGTCTACAACCTGAAGTTTTAGAAACACAGACAAAAGTGTCGGCCAGATTCAGACCGTTAAGTTTACTAAACCTTAACACAGTTTTGGAAATGAACCCCGACCCCGTTGACAATTTTGTGGGCCCTTAAATTTGTTGATACAGATTATTTGAAACCCCCACCCCCCATAAAGCGTGCATGCCGACTGCCTGTGTCCGAGTCCAAAGAATTTCAAAAGAATGGTCATTGGAGGCTGTAATTTACGTGACCACTATAGTTAAGTGGGAAGTGTCAGAGGATGCACATCTGGGGTTTTCGGTCCTAGCGAAGTTCGTTTGAGGAGGCATGTGCACTGATCAATGCACACTTAATACCAGTGTTGTTACTCTGCATGGATTGAGCTGCTGGAGCCAGTTTTTGACTATGGCTGCAGTGGAGGGGGAAAGAAATGTCCCCAGGTAATGCTACTGATTGTCCCAAGGTGATAATCCAGATCGTCACGACAACAGTCATTCTAGCAGCTGTTCCCTGTGACAAGGACAGTGGGGTTGTCACTAGATACACATCTTAGTAAGGACGAAAGGTAAGCACCGTGTTAATCTAACCACGTCAACCACTCAAGGGAACATTATGACCAATAGGATTCCTATGCCCATGGTGTATAGTCCTTTCTAGAGTGGTCTTCTAGTGGCAACTGGACAATGGGGTCTGTATCAAGGGTTAGGGAAAACAAATAAAATCTAGTTCAGTTCAGCTCTTCCCCCAAGAAAAGTGCAGATTGTGCTTACTTGTTAAAGTTTACATTATAGGCTTAAAACTGACACACCATACATCAGCTCAGTTAAGTGATTTCTTATCAGTAGGAGGTGGAGGGGTGGGGGGTGCACACTTTTGGCTTTTACACAAAGAGTTGCATAGTGGTTTGCGTTCTTCACTCTCATGGATATGTTAATATCCAACATACGTTTCGTGCTGCTACTTTTGTGCTACTCTCAACACATTTTGTGTAAAGTTACTACTTTGTGTTACAAATATACAGTTTTTACCACAGACCGTATTGAAAGTAGCACAAAATGTGTTGTCCATGTTGTTTTTACCGCATCTGTTTTGAAAGTGTTGGTAGGTCCTGGGCTAATGACCCTGGTGTGGGTTGTTGGGGGCTGGCATGTGGTATGGGCCCAGGCTGTCTGCAAGATCTTAACCCCTCTAATCTCTCAGCATTCATTAAAATCCTGCAGTTCCAGCACCCCACTTACATGTACACAACCAGGGCTAATAGCTGAACCGGCATGCCTTCAGTATGATCTTAAACGCAGCACTGAAATTGTGAGGGGGTTGTAGCAACGTCACATTCCTCTCTTTTTTAAAATTTTACATATGGTGAAATGTAGATTGAGCCTCACTTAAAAATAAAAAAAAATTACGCATGGTGAAATGTAGATTGAGCACCTCTTTGACTGAGAAAGGCAGTTTCCCTAATGAATCTAGTTTTCTAAACGACCGCAACGAAGAGTGTTGTAGCCTATGTAGTAAGTCTGCGAGGTGCATTTCCCGCTTGGCTTCAGGTTGTTCTCACCTGAAGGATTCCAGGAGACAGCTGTCCGCTGGCCGCGGGCGCGAACAGGACGATGCGTGAAGCGTAACGGCTTTTTCTCGAGACTACCACTCGTCCTCTTTTTCCCCCGAAAAAAGAGCACGAGGGGAGGGTAGGCTACGCTTAATTATAGCTGCAGGCTTAGCTCCAGATATGTAACCGGAGCCACCTGTAACGCCAGCCGGGCAGCGGGGGAGTCATGGTTGGGGGGAGTGGCGAGGTCGGGAAGGCGTCGTTATAAAATAGGCCCCGTGTTCTGGTGATGGAGGGCGATGACACTCGAGCTCCACAGAAGCGTGAACCCCTCAGCTCTGATGGTCATGTGTCACTGTTGCATCACGCCAGGATTTACATTTGAGTCTAGCACGTCCCAGAAGGTGGGTGTGTTGAAATAATAATAATAATAATCATAATAATAATAATAACTTTATTAGCCTCCATTATTTAATTGTATGCCACTGATAAATTCTTCAGCACTACGAACGGAAATCTATTTTCCGTCAGCCTTTTTCATTATTTAATATTATTATTATTTTTTTACCACAAGTAGAGTGGGACCGAGCTAATCCACTTTGCAACATTTTCGTTTTCCTTTTTACCCATAATACCCAGTTTAATTAGTCCGATAAATCACTAGCACGCCCGTCGAGGCTGCCCTGGCGACAGTGGTTTATGACGCCGGAGACTGTTTCCCCCTCTGCGCGAGCTGGACGTCCGCTGCTCAGTGCTCTAATCAAGGCTAATGAAATTGAAGGATACGGCCGCCGAGGCTTGGCATGTGACATGGATATCACAGCTGACGCAGATTTTCGTTTTCCGAGCGAGATTGTCGGAGCTCCGTGTGCCTTAATCATACGCTACGCGCAGGTTTTGGGAAGACAGAAACCTGTCACCCCCAATAATTTAATATGAATTGGTCCCGAGCTAGCATTATTCTGAGACTTGACATTTGAGTAGGCTACGCGAGACTAGGTGGTCGAGGAGTGTCTCTCCCAAAATTGAAATGAAATCTACGCCCATGCCTTAATGTACATTCACACTGGAATGAGCAGGAGGCAGTGCGCACGGAGGTAACTTCTAGTACGACTGAATACAGTGATTAAATGTAACACGCGTAGATTGAAATATAAAGCCCTTCGTGCTAACTCGGCAGCTTCCGTCAACGGCGAAGCAACCGAGTAATTAGTGTTTCGCAATTGCCGTTTTAGTTTTTGCGCTGCACATTTGAAGAGGGTTCAGTCCTTAGGTTCCCCGGAGTGCTGTGTTAATGACACGCCATATAATTTCATGAGCCATATAAAAAAACCCAAGTGAACTTTACGGCTGGAAAGTTACAGAAACCGACTGATCATGAGCGATCATGCTGCCCCGTTTTCTATAGACCCTGGGCTTGCTGCAATCCTACCGCTCTCTTGGTTTGTTGTAGCCTACCCGGTCTTCAAAGGTTGACCACTGAATTTTCATCCAGACCACAGACCTCACAGACAGTTGAAGATTTGGGGCGACATAGCTCAGGAGGTAAGACCGATTGTCTGGCAGTCGGAGGGTTGCCGGTTCAAAACCCCGCCCTGGGCATGTCGAAGTGTCCTTGAGCAAGACACCTAACCCCTAACTGCTCTGGCGAATGAGAGGCATCAATTGTAAAGCGCTTTGGATAAAAGCGCTATATAAATGCAGTCCATTTACCATTTGGAATTGCGAACGGCCGTTCAGAATGCGAAAGTACGCGGGCAGCTTTGGGCCTTGCACACCTGTTGTAATTAACAGGTAAACCTGAATAGGCCTTCAGAAAACATGAACAAAACACTGTTTCGCTTTAGGCAAGTTGTCCTGTTTTAATGGATATGTGACTCTCTTAGTGCTATTGTGTAGAATTAAAGCAGTGGCGTTTTAAAATGTATTTCTTGCCCCACTTCTGTTTAGGTCTCGGGGGAGAGTGAAGTATACATCTTTTTGCAGAAGTCCATGCCTTGCTGAACAGCTGAACCGCAGAGAGTACAAATGCAATTAATAAATCACTAAATTAATAATGACAAATATAAAACTTGTAATGCCTGCTTGAGTAGATGTTTGGAAACATGTAGGTGTGGTTTTAATCAACATTTGTCTTTTAGTAAGCTTTTTTTTTCTGCAAATCACAGATTGGGGAGTTCAGTAATGGTCCAAGTGAACTTGCCAATCTATCTTTATTTAGAAGAGCATTCTCAGAATAAAAAAAGCTTGTTCTTTTGTAAGTCAACATTAAGGGCAAATGTTTATTAGATCCAAGCAGTAGTCACAAAGCAGTAAAATCAGATTTACCGTGGAATGGCATTTCGAAATTATACCATTTGTATAATTCTGTTTAGTCCCATATGGAAAATGTGTAACGGTTTCTCTGTTGACATTAGAAGCTATACTAGGCACAAAATTCGTCATCCAGGCATGCGTCAGATTCAAGCCTGCAAAAAAATATACCATATGGATCAGCCTGTACTTCTGGCAAGCACCCAAGTTTCATTCATTTCATTCAGTATTTTCATATATATATATTCAGTTGCAATCTGCTGTAGCACACTAACAAATCTTTTTTTTTTTTTTTTTACTTGGCAGTCTGATTACCAAATTTAGACCACCATATTTTTAACTCTTTGAACACCAGGAAACACGCAGGAAGGAACGTACTGCCCATAAGTATAAAAAAGTGAGAATGTCTAGGTCTGCTGCTGTGGAGTATAAGGATACCTTGATACTGTTTATACACCTGCAGATAATACTTATTCATACATTTTAATGTTTAAAATATCTAAATGTGTGGAAATATTTGGCCAATATTCAAACAACAACAACAACAAAACACACACACACACACACACACACAATCTGGCCATCACGTGAAATAAGTTGGAGAACAGTGCTGTCAGGCCAAGGTACATTACCAGATACCCTCTTAACAGATTCTCAGGTTCAAGGTGTATGCACAGTGTCAGATAAATAATAAAGTTTATGAAAGCCATAAATGGTAACATCCAGCGATTGATGTAGCGCACAAGCTACAAGATGACAATCCCTGATTTAGACGCAACACAACAAAAATGCGGTCATTTGGGCTAAGCTGGACACTGGACACTGACACTGGGGCTGTTGCTAGATACACATGCATGGGATGCGAGACAAGATTTACATGAGAGCCATAACTGCCCAACCCCTCCCACTCCATCTGCTTTCACCTCAAATTTCATTACTGTCTGTGGAATATGCTGTAATATATGGTAAATAGATGGACTTTTTTGAAAATACAATCCATCCATTCTCCATCCATTATCTATACCAGCGTATTTCTGGTCAGGGTCACAGGGTTGCTGGAGACTATCCCAGCATGCATTGGGTGAGAGGCAGGAATACAGCCTGGGCAGGTCACCAATCTATCGCAGGGCACACACACCATTCACTCACACACTTATACCTACAGGCAATTTAGAGTCTCCAATTAGCCTACCTGCATGTCTGTGGATGGTGGGAGGAAATTGGAGTACCCAGAGGAAACCCACAGAGACATAGGAGGAATTTTTAAAAATGGAAACATGTTAATAACCAAATCTTGAAATCATATGAAAGAAGATTTTTGCTGAGTATTGGTGAAAATACTAGTTTTCATAGGTTAATCGTGTATTTCAATGTAGTTTTTTTTCTTCTGGAGGCATACATAAGCAAAAGCCCATGTTGCTAGCCCTGGAGCTTTGCTTAAACAGTTTATTGCATTCTAGCTGTTTTACAGCGCTGTCTGGCTCTGCTTTCAACATGTGTCTATTGCCCCCCAGAAATCGCCTCCAGCATGTTACAGTTGCCAATAACAACACGTCTGCTCTGCTGTCACACAGTGGACCACACTTTTGTTTATCACCAGAGAACTCGTCTTAGCGTTTCCGTTCAGAATTAAGTGCTCTGTGTGTGTTTTTGCGTGTGTGTTGCACACAGTGGTCCAGATGGAGACCTGTTACTGTGCGTATTTCGTGGAGATTTGACAACACTCCGGTTGGTTCAGCACTCCAGGCTGAGGGAGAGAGTGTTTTACAATCGGGGTATTTAGCCCTTTAAGGAGTAAGATCACAAATATGTGTTTGGAATGTTCTGAGCTGAACATTATAATGCTGATGTAACAATCACTACTGGTTATTGAAAGCAATGGAGTTCTAGAGCATTGACTTTTTGAAAACTTAGATAAAACATTCCAAAAAAAAAAAAAAACAGCCCTACAAAGGCTTTAACAATCTCCAGGGACCTGGGTGTGCTGTGAAGCTCTTCCTGCAGTGGATGGCATTCTGGACAACTTCGTGTCTTTGATGCTCCCAAAAAGCTTGGCTTTGTCAGAGCCAGAATAGGTTCACTGGAGCTTATCAACACATGGATCTGCAGGGCTGAAGGGATACAACACAGTGCATAGTGGGAAAAGTTTTTACATGGCTTAGTCACTGTGGTCCACTAAAACACTTATTTGTAAGCTAAATAAGTTGTTTGTGTCGCATGATAAGAATAGAAATTTATGGGCCTCTTCTTCTCATGGCTCGTTACTACTGTAAACGTGACTCATCAGTTTGTTCTCCCTTCCAATATTAGTGCCCAATGAGACGCCCGTCCCTCCTTTAACCAACAGCACCTGCTGTCATCACTGCACTTCCTCTTAAAACAGACGAGTCTGTGGGAACTAAACTGCAGGAAGCAAAGCTTAGCAGTGCCAGGACATGCTTATCTCTCAGAGCCCTCCTAGCGCTGTTTGAGCACGTAGCACGGTTAGATGCATGGAAACGTAGCCTTTTGGTGTGCTGCTCTTCTCTTTTATTTTTTCTGCCCAGCCCTGTTGCTGAGGGGATAATCCGCAATTGGTATGGACAACTGGTCAATATGTCTCAAGTAGTGTTCTGTCTAAAATACTGTTTCTGTCCAAAGCTGCTGTCTAGCATCTAAAATATTGGATTTGTTATCCGGTTATCACTCTTGTTGTCATGGCCGGGCAGTCAATAAAAACAATTTGGAGCAAAGCCCATGTGATTAGCTGCTATGATGTCAGAGAGATTGAACGCATGCATGGTGTTTATGAGCGAAAAATAAGCTCTGACTGTTGCCGTTACTGTTAGTGACAAAAGGAGGATTTGCGGCTTCATTGCTCAATGTCAGTGTGGTGAGATGGATTATCAGCGTGACACTGCCATGTAGTTCAGGCCACAAGGAATTGAAACTTTTCCAAGGATATGTGTGTGTGTGCGCATGTGTGCGTGGGTGTGAGTGTTTGC
This sequence comes from Anguilla rostrata, assembly GCF_018555375.3. Lineage (NCBI taxonomy): Eukaryota > Metazoa > Chordata > Actinopteri > Anguilliformes > Anguillidae > Anguilla > Anguilla rostrata. The sequence goes on from NC_057949.1 coordinate 8,016,944, forward strand.
ATGAGTGTCTGTGTTTTTCCTTGTGTGTGTGTGTGTGTGCATGCGTGTCAGTGTGAGCGTTTGTATGAGTGTGTCTGTGTTTTTGCTTGTGTGTGTGCATGTGCGTGCGTGTCTGTATGCGTGCATATGGCTGACGGTGTCAGTCATGCAGTTCACCTGCTTCTGAAAGACTTCTTTTATTATCTGTTACGCTCCAATGCAGTGATGCCCAACCAGTTACAGTCTCTCTCTCTCTCTCCCTCCCTAAATTTCAATTTTAATTAACTTTATTGGCATGAAATATATATAGTAAATATTTCCAAAGCATTATATATATATATATATATATATATATTTTAAAAAAAGAAAGGAATATCAATATATAAACTATTACAAACATTTAGGTAACAGTAATTATGTTTACATGTTGAACAGGTAACACACTGTACCGTTTATCTGTACAGTGGTACTTTTGCTAAGTGGTAACTCGCTGTCCCTCAGGTTGTGACAAGCTGAAACATATTGTGCTGCAAGTGGGGCTGTGTATCCTTCTCCCAGAAGGATTTGCAGCTTTTCTATGGGTTTTTCTGATTTCAGAATGCTTCTCTGTCTCCACCTCACCTGTCTTACTGTGACGACATAAACATTACTATTTGGGCAACCACTACTTTTTATGTCTACCTTTTCCAATTGTGTGTTTCAAAGGTGTGGTCACTGAGCCTGTACTTGGTCGGGATCTGTCTTTGCTTTGTATCTCTGACAGAGAGGAGATACTCTGCCTGTTTGTGTAGTCTGTTTAGGGCCCGATAGCAATTCAGTCTGTCTCTATCTCTGTCTTTCTCACACACAAGCAAACACGAAGACGCACTCATACAAATGCTCACATGCACAAAAATAACTAATGTGAGTCAGATTCATTTCCCAATTCAGTGCAAACACTACGCAAGGGTGACATGTCTCAGATGATTTCACTTTCGCAAGCAAGTTACCAGAAGACACAGGGTGTGTTTACGCGAATTCATGTGAAAAATATTGATAAATGATGATAAATGACAGCATAAGTTTTTAAACATAGCTTTTAACAAGCCACAATACAGTTTTTTGTATTTATTTGCCAATTTTGGAGAGCACATAAAATTGCACAAAAGGGCCTGGTGACACATTGTAATGGGCTGTTATCTGTGCACCTAGTGACTGCTCACTATGGCAATATCTCAGCCAACAGGAAAGTGGCGAGGTCTTCCGCTCCTATTCACACGCCGAGAGAGAGAGAGAGATAATCTATCCGCTTCCTGATGCTGTCCTTTTAATGACTGTGTAGGAACACAGATTGGCAATTTTGTAAAGATAAACTGAGCCAAGATTAATGGAATATGGACTTTTCAAAAGCAGTCGCCAGGTGGAAATGATGTCACCAGATTCAATGGGCTTTTTGAGTCATTCTGGTCAAGGTGTACCAACGTCAGTGAATACTACCAATACAGTGAATACAGCCAATTTCAAATGGTTCAGTTGTATTGTGTTAGTGCAGTGTTTTTCCAGTCCTTCTCACAGACCAGTATTGGCTTCAGTTTCGAATTTCGTTCCAAGCTTGAATAACATTTGACTCAGTTTTTAATTCAATGACAGTCTACAAGCAGTCGATTTACGCTGATTTACGATGGTCTGCCTCAGGTTCACAGTGGAAAAACATGTAGGCCTTAATGAATGTGTGTTTGAGCTTGTAAAACCTACAGGCGTTTTTCACCTGTAGTTAATTTTGACTCCTGCTAATGAGCAACACCACAGTCTATAAACTGAAATAGTTATTTCATTATTTCATAGTAATTAAAGGCTTACATTTATCTTTGCACTAGTGTTTTACAAACACACTGACATCATCCTGACTCCCTGACAGCTGGTCACAGATGCTTAACTGATAACGGCTAAATTAACCACTGTATTCCAAAAGCACACTAATAGGGCTGTGAAAGTGGGATAAATATTATCTATTTGTACAGTTTGTTTAAACTGCAGGCTGTTTAAATAAGTCTTTGGGGGAACTGCATTAGGACACTGGGCTGTACCAAGTTTGTGAGGTAATGGTGGTGCTGCTACCTGAAACTCTTGGACATGATGTCATCCTCTCCTAAATGCCATTGAGTATTCTCAAATATTCCCAAATCGCTAATGCCACTGAGTATCCCCAGGCAAAACTAGCCCTAGGGTTTTGTGGGCCAGGGACAGCTGTGGCCCTAAAGGACTGTAAAGAGTGTTTATGCCAGCAGCCAGCTTTGATCCCAAATGGGTAGGATAGAAAAACTGGGGATAAAATATTTGGCTTGAATTTAAAAGACTGACACCACTCCAGCTATGTGGTGTCTGGGGGTTAGACATTTCCCATGCCCACACTCATATAAAAACATATAAAAACAAACCTATGTCTGACTGACTGACTGACTGACTGACTGACTGACCGACTGACTCATTCACTGACTCACTCACCCATCCACCCACGCACATGGTCTAACTTGACCCACATGGTCTAACTTCACAGTTGCGGTAGTAAGGTCGGATTTAAGGCCAGGCCAGTTCAGCGTACAAAGTGCCTCATCAGACCTGAAGCACATCCATCCATGTGCACCCTGTCAGCAGACCTCCAGTGGCCATTCCAGCCCCAAACGGCTCGCACCACTCAGGTCACTACATTAAACCCAGCAGCAGCTTCAGCACAGGGGGGGCATAACTACAGTAATGCCAGCGCTAATGCTTCTATTAGCATTCACTACCAGCTAGCTTAACACTCTGGTGGGGGGGGGTGGGCACATAATGTCATGTAGTCATCTGCGGGAGATTCTTTCCAAACTCAGTTTTTGAGGCGTATCCAAGCAGCCCCCATCTGCTCCTTGTAGCCTGTGTATATTTTCCGTAAAAAGACAATTTTACCAACCTAAATCCCCCACCCCCGAGAGAGAAACGTGTATGTATTGGCGTTGTTATTTTTTTGTTCAACAATCAAATTTGTGCGAATCTCAGGAAAGTGAAAATTTTGGAATATGTAATTAAGGGTTCAGACGTGCAATCTCGTTGCCTAGGCGAAGCAAGTGGGCCAATTGCCCAATGCTCATCCGTTTGGCGCTAATGGTTGTGCTCAATATCAGAGAGACCTGTCTGAATCAAGTGGACAAATACATACAGGGAGAACTCTCCCCTCTCCTTTTAAAAGAAATTCACTCATTGTTTTATATACAGGATCCTGCGATGACACAGTCAGGTATGCTTATAATGAAGGACGTCGCTGGGCCTGAGGACACACGCCCGTCTCTGTGCTTCTCGTACCAGTGTCTTCCTCTCAAATCTGGAGTTGGATCACATGGGGAATATATCCATTAGCCTGACCCAGAAAACCTGGAGCAGTGTACAGTTCCATCAGCAGAGCAAACAACAGAGCCCATTAAGCAGTCTGGTCATGGTGGAGCTTCCGTAATCACAGACAGGACATGGCAGCGAGAACTCTGCCCTAATTCCCTCAAGAGGCTGTCGGCCGTTCGGCCAGTTAAACGAAAGAATTGATGACATTTGACAGCATGTGGTTCAGCCAATGAAATGAAAGCTCTGATGAAATTAAAGAGCATGTGGATTAGCCAATCAAATGAAAGCTCTGATGACATTAAAGAGCATGTGGTTCACTCAGTCAATTGAAAGATTTGGCATTAAACAGCACTTAGTTCCCAAGAAAGATTGGTGGTGCACTGTATTCACAAGATGAATAGTAACAATTCAAATTATGAACAGTTTCACTCTGAACATTTTCAGTATGAAACTACTTCCATTTAACTGGAACCTACAAGTTGTAAACAGCTGTGTGGTGTTGACCCCACCCATCAGGAGACCTACCAATCAGAACACTTAAACAGCTTTTTTGCCCATTGGAATCACCAGATACTGGATGTAGAGTCAGTCGAAAAATGAACTTTAGCTTGTCATTGCTGTTTCACGATAAGTAAAAACATGCTTTTATTTTTTACATCGAATGTGTAAACCTTAAACATTCAAAATACCAACAACATCTCTGGAATCTTGGAATGAACTTTTAAATAAAAAATAAAAAGCTTATATAGACAGTATCTTGTCACAACAGGCTTGTCTATTTGGGCATCTAATTCAGAACAGTTTACAGAGCATGTAGGGAAGTGATTTAATGGTGCTGTCATGCTCTAAAAACTTTAGTATTGATAGTCAATTGTACTGCTAGCAGAGGACAGCAGATCAATCACATTGTATCATTCAATGAAACAAATTCAATTCAGAGGTGTGGATTTTGTACTTTTTTCATCAAAACTACAGTTGAGCTCACAAATCACTGCCTCATTAAGAATACTTGGAATGGCTGTAATTGTAAAACAAAAAATGACCGTAACACACACACAGTCACCTGAAAGGGCTGTTTTGTCCATCTAAACTGTGTACACACTGTACACTCATTAATTTACCACACCGTGTAAAGTGAGATTTACGTATAACAGGTGCATCTTTTTTTCTTCCAAAAACATACATTATTCTGTAAGACTCTCAGCGGTCCTTCTCTGGGTATAAGTGAGTCCTGGCACTTCTCCTGGACGGGGAGCGCGGCACGCGGCATTTAAAAGTGCCAGCGCGTTCCAAGGACAGCAGTGACAGGATTCAAAAGGACAACTTGGCACTCTCCCCATGCCTGTGATGGATCACTCATTTTCCACTGCGAGTCAACAGCATACCTCCAGTGTTGTAATACAGCCTGATAACAAGCATTCGAGAGATGATTACATCTCCGGGGTATGATGAAGGACATCTGACTATGCAAGATCTTGCAGGGGGAAGGACTCTGAAATTTCAGACATTTTTTCATTAAATAAACGGTGAAAGACGTGACATATTGTGAGAGTCATAATTGTAAAAGTTTAATAATTACACAAAAAGTATTTAACAGAAATTTCTACAGAAATGTTTTGCTAAGGGGCGACCCTACCTGCAGACTGCGTAGGCTATGCACTGTGCATATACAGGACACATGTAATATTACACCTGTAAAATGAACGCAGAAAACATGGATATCTGAAAATAGCAGTGTGCATCTCGTCTTTGTAATTGCATAGGTTGACAACAGTGGGTCTGTGATTAAAAGTTAATTATACGTTAATTATAAACTGGACAAACCTGTTCAGGTACAATGATACTTTTCCCTCCCAAAAGGTGTTGCCAACTGATTGTAATATTACTTGGAACTCAAAGCGGTGCTACGTTGCTCAACAGGTAAATATTCATGGAGAGCAGCAATTGAAAGAAATGCAAATAGATTAGAAAGGAAGAAATGGTTTTTATAGGTTTCAGCACAGTAGCATATTATGGATCTTGAGATGAAGACCAGAGAATCCTGTCCGGATTCTCGGGGGGGACAACACAAATGATGGCAGTTCTTAGGAGGTTATCTTAATATGAGGTCTTTACAAAACATTGAACAGGGCATCAGAGGTAAAATCACTGCTGTTGCTAAGAACAAGGTATGTACTGAGCATGTGCACTGCTGAATTGTTCAACTGTACTGAGAGGGGGCTGTAATTAGCTTACTGTGAGCCAGATCTGGATGCTAATTTGGTTTATTTAACCGGAGGTCATTTATCAGATATTTCTTGTACTTGTACTCCGATTTCACAGAAATAGAGTTTCAATACTATTTTTATTGATGTTTTCTCATGTTAACAGCATTTAAAAAAATGTTTAAATGGAAAGCGGGTTCTGATTGGATACTTGGATAGTGACATCACTGGCATCTGTCAGTACCCAGTACTGCACAGTTCATATAATGAAGAGATCAGCTGAGTCAAACACCTTATCTTCAGCTGCCAGCTGTATATTTATGCCCTCTGCCAAAGTAATACATTCTGCGGTTCTTACAGGGATAATGATTTATAATTTAAAAAAAATAATAATTTAAAACAACTACAGAGGAGCTCTAGCAATTGTGGAGTACGTTCATAATCAGCAACAGAATTAAGCCAACGGTGATCGTGTCCTGGTAAATACTACAAGGAGTAGAGTCAGGAAGTATGCACCAATCAGCATTGCCGTTGTTGGCAGTGTTGTTTTAGTCATCACCAAAATCTTCCATGTTGGTGGAGCTCCTCCATCATAGCATTCTTACACATATTCTTCAAAATTTATCCCTGGCCCTTCCCAGGAATCAGCTGGGCTGTTACCATAGTGAGACTTAATTAGCAAAGGTCCACGGCGGGGCCTACGCAGCCACTGCAAACCCTGTTCCAAACACTCGCCATGTCCTATCATGACTACTCTGCCGGTGTTTGTTTTCCATAGGCCGCACTAATCCTGTTTGCTCTGTTCAGCTTCCCCCCCGCCCTTCTTTTTAAATGGCCGGTCTGCTCACAGAGGAGTGCGATTGGATGCACTCTACCAGGCCCCGCCCACCAGGCTTCACGGTCCAATGCCGTCATGCACACAGAGAGCGTTTGTTCCTTCCTCAGAAGCCATTAAAGACCTCGCTGTTGTTTCTTTACCCTCAGCTGTACCCGTCAAAAGTCACTAGGCTCTACCTGCCTGACTACTGTACATGTCACCGCAGCAGTTGTGTTTACCTGGAAACCACTGCGCTGAGGTCCTACCTGACAAAGCCGTGTCACTTGGAAAACAAGCAGAGTACTCTTGGACATTTCAGACAGAACGCCTGTCTTATAGGGACGTGTTTGATGTCATATAGTTTTACAAAATGGGCAGAAAGCTCGCTTTCAGTTGGCTGTCGCTGATAACTGTTGCCGCTATTGAAGCAGAGTGGCATTTAGATTGAATTTAGATTGTGGTGGTGGTGGGGGAGGGGTCATGAGCGAAAGAGATAAGAGAGTGGATTTACCTCCACAATGCAGCTGTTCCCCTTGGTTCTGGATTCGTTATCTGCGCTTTACTTTGGACTGTCATTGAGCTCTCTTTGAGTGAGGGGGGAGTGGAGGGGAGAGGAGGGGAGGGGAGGGGAGCGAGGCTCGCTGGGTAGCCGGGCTCACGTTCCCGCACCTCCCGCTCCCAGGGAGGTTGCTAATGAAACGTTAAATGGGGAACAGCCGCGTCAGGCGCTACGCTGCCGGGGCCGGTTTGGCAGGATGTCGCACGCTCCGTTTTTCTGCTTGCTCAGCACAGCCACCCCGCCGCGCGCTTTGGAATAGCCCTGGGATGCGCAGCTCATCGTTCTGGTTCCCAGACCCCCGCTTGCTTAATTGCTCAGGCGGAGCCGTTTACTGGATGGAAAGGCGAGCGGTCAGCTGTTGTGGACGCCTGACGGCTGGCGGTAGCGGGTCATCTACAAGACCCTCAGGACCACGGATCCCCACGACCAGCTGGGAACATCCCTCACGTTCGTAATGCGACTTGCACAGTTACACACACTTGAGTATTTGTACTTGTTCACTTGGCATTGTGTACTGCCAAGCACACTGGTGAGTGCATACCAAGGTGTGCAGGTGCACAGCGCATACCAAATTAGTTCCATTTTGAAAGAACTTTAGCATCATCCACTTGCCTCACACTTTGGCATGTTTATTCCATACATTTATTGATTTAAAAGAGGCCGTCAATATTCCTAGCAATATTTATGCTGAGAAAACAAAATAAAACACATCTGGAGAACTTCTGGAGAACTTCTATGCATGCTTCTATGCAATTTCTTGTGCACACCCTGAGCATGTAGTATGCAAGCAATAGCTCACAGGGTGGTTCTGAATGCTGCATTGTGACTGCAAGTTTTTAGCATCGGAGAAAAGAGCTGAATCACAAACAGCCTCGTTTTCCATCAAATTGACGTTTGTCTCCCTAAGAAAGGAATTATGCAACATGGAATGCAGATTGATCTATAAATGGCCAAGAATGTTTGCCAGGTCAGTCTGTACAAATTTGCCAACTCCTGTATACTTTCCTTTGAGGTAATGAAACTATGGCGAGGTATTGATTCGTTTTCTTTTCATGTTTTAAAAAACAATCTGATTAAAAGGAACGGCGATGCAGTGCCTTTCATTCTAAATGCAATCTTCAGTTGCAGGCACAGCGCTGTCACTAATGTTTGTCCAAAGCTGATGTACCCTGACCAGATCCACCATTCTGCATTGATGGAACTACTTTCCATTTTCACAGGACATGGCTTTGCTGGAGGTTGCTGTAAGTGTTAACAGCTTTTACAGATGATGGGGCGGCCTGTGGATCAGTGTAATCACAGTGTAATTTAAGATGAATAAAAAGGCTTGAAAGAGCCTCTCTTCCCCATCTCCTGTCAGGTCTGAAAGCACAGAAGGGCTTGCGATGCTGTCAGACATGTTCCAGGCCCCCTGGTTCCTGGTTTCAGCCTGTTCTGTTTCAGAGCAATACAGCGAAGAAGCTACCCCCCCCCCCCCCCCCCGCCATTATTACATAATGGAGAACAATAAAGCCGCGGGCAGGTCAGGGGAGGCGGGTCTCGTCTCGGCGAGCAGCGCTTCCTTAGTCCGGCTTCTCTTCTTGCTTTTTGATTTTTAACGCAGGGCTGCCCCTCGGCTTTTGGGGAGCCTAAGCAAAATTTTATCCCCCTCACCACCCCGCTTTCTGTGAGATTTTGATCGTGGAACGGGGGGAATAAGAGAGATGAGGGGGGGGGCTATTCTGAACAAGGGTTATAAGCCATGAAGATGCCCTTTCACGGGAGGCGGGGCCCTTTCGCGGGAGGCGGGGCCCTTTCACGGGAGGTGGGGCCCTTTCGCGGGAGGTGGGGCCCTACGCTCAGTGCGCATCCAGCTTAGAGGATGGGGCAGAACCGGCTTTAGGTCAGCACAGGAAGGCCTCTGCCTATCACCAAGGACAAGGACCCCGCCAGGCGGTGAGCTCCCAAGGTCGAGGGACAGATAAGGAAAACCACCCCCCTCCCAATCACCTGATTTTTTTTGCCTTTTGACTTTCCATTCTGGGGTCGAAGAGGGTGCAGAGTCTGGCAGGTGGGTGCTTTTGTTGGCGGGAACAGCATTGTCTGATTTTTTGAGGGGGACATCCACGAAGCCACAGGTCCTGTGTGGCCTTGTTTTCATCTTAAAGCCAGCAAACTGGCTCAGACTCTTGAAACCCAGAGGGGTGAGTTGACTGAGTCATCGCTCTAAGTGCTGAGCACCAGCGAAAACCAGCAGAATCTGCTTACCGCAGATTTTCCACCCCGATGCGTACCGCGCATCAGCTTGAGCAGGGAGACGGAGAGAAGGCGGCTGTAAAGCCATCCTGAGCGTAGCGACTGCCATGGCTCGACTCCAGTGGGCATCCACTGTGCAGCACTCAGCACAGAGTGACGGTCATTCACCTGCACTGAATTACCTGCATGTGCACTCTGATCTAACTGCCAGCTTAACCGTCACAACCAGGGTGGCATATTACTGCCAGCCACCAGCCAAATACTGGTAAATATAGTGCTGGGTGAGTTCGTCTGCTTTCTCAGCCACTTTGGCTGGTAGCTACCTATCACTTGAAGGTCCTGTTCTATTCTAAATACCTAGTTGTCCGGCAAAAAAGGTGAAATTAGCTGGTGAATTTTGGGATGCACACTGGCCAGTGACGAAAGGTTTCCTCCTATTGAACAGTTCTTCTTACTAGGATAAATAAAGATCGTTGAGTGTAACACCAGATGCCAGGAGCAATATTGCAGAGCGTGGCCGATAGACAATAAAAGGGGAGAGTGAGAGCAGCGAAGCGTCACGTGGCTCCTAAAGCTGGCAGTATACTCAGTAAGAAGAAAGAACTTCAGGATTGAGAACCACCGGCGAACATGTCCACGAACACCGTTGTCGGTATACTCGGTGAGAACACCGCGCCGTTTAAAGTCACTCCACGCCGCTGGGGCGTGAATAATTATGAATAATTACGAGGCAGCTATTAACCGGGGCTGGAATCTCAACCAGACCTTCGTCTCGCGGCTACGCCATGGATGTATTAAGAGAAGGGCTACGCGTGATCACAACACCAAACAAAAAGTTTCAAGTGTTTAAAGTGGCTTTAGTTTGTCCAGCTATGCAAAAAAGAAAAAAAGGCGAAGAAGATGGTATGTTTGCCCTCTAAATCAGAGTAGGATGGAGAATGGAGAGTTTTGTCTGTACATTTGGCAAATGCAGGTTTAGACGAGGGGGTCCACTTTCTCTTATTTCCGAATGTGTGCTAGGCATTTTGATGACTTGCTGAAACGAGTAGCACCATTCATCAAACATGCCGGAACTCACAGAATTCCCATCTCTACAGAAGAGAGATTGGCGTTGACTCTCCGTACATTAGCATGTGAATTCAGCCCTCTGAACTCTCAACCGTGACGTAACCAACTATGTGATATGGACCAATAGCTGAGGGGGGAGGTCGGAGAACAAGAAAGAACTTTTCGAAAAGTTCTCCCTGGAGGCCGTCGCACACTGCACCGTACGAACACACAACACCGTGTCTTTTTGTTCGTCAGTTGTTCTGATTGCTTCGTTTTGCTCAAAAAGTTCCACTTCGTATGAAGTATACTGCCTACTTAAGGGTGACAGTGAAGTGTCACACTTTAACCGCGCAGTTCTTATGACGGGGGTCTGGTGCAGGCTCACCCGCCGGTGCAGACCCCCAGAGAGCCGCGCGGTTCGCGGCCTTGGCGGCTTAATTAAATTAATCCGCTGTGGCGTCAGCACACGGAACAAACGGCGCTACGAGGTTAAAAAGTACACGCACGGTTTTATGGAGCTCGAGTCTCTCGCACATAGTTAACAGTCTCTTAACAAAAGCTCAAAAGCCCCTTTACAGCGTTGCAATTAAATTATTGTTGTTGCAAAGCTCACTGACTCAATCCCCAATAATTTACAGATTCAGTAAAAAGTTGGCATCGGGCCTGGAATGTTTTCACTAAGTGCTCTTAAACACCTGCATGAGTGAGCAGGAGAGGCCAGGGTGCGCTACTGTAACTGCAGGTGGCTGGGGGCTGCGTTATGTTTAGTACATTCAGAGTGTGAGTGAGAAGCAAGCGTCTGGCAATATTGTTGCAGTTTACCCTCCTGTTAAAAGGTAGAGGCAGTGGGAATCGCACCTGGTGAGATGGGCCGTATCACAGGACAATGAGTCTTGAGAGAGCCAAGGCCAGCATGGCTCCAGCGTGCAGAAGGCGACCGTTCGCATCGCTTCCTCAAGTGCAGAGATGCAGAGGTCACCTGAGCCCGTCTCACGGGCAGAGGACAGGACCAGACAGCGGAATGGCTTTTGTGAGGTCACGTGCGGCTCCACCAATAAAAGCGAAGCGTGCTCAACTCTAACGCCTACACCCCTCCCCCACATCTATCCCCTCTTTCTCTCAGGCTGTCTGTACCGCCGCTGGCGGTAGCCCATTGCCCATAGCCTTTTGCCGCCAGACACCATTTAGGTGACTGCAGCACGTGGGTTTGAGGCCAAATATTTCCGCCGCCGCTGGGCAGGCCCTGCCGTTACCCTCACCGAGCTGAGAGGGGAGCTAAGAATAAACGGAGCATTAACAGAGAAAAAGTGTAATGAAGACCTTCGTGTTTCTGGTGGCCGATGATCCATGTGACATGAGGACATCTGCCTCAGGCTAATTTTAAACCCAGGCGGCTCCAGTCAGTTATGTGCTAGCATGGATCACACGAGCAGCCACAAGCAGACATTAGCCACGGAGAATGTGCACTACGACATTGTGTCAGTAGGGATTCATATACCCTGTGATCTCCACATTCTCACTTCTGAGTATCTGCTGATCCATCTCATCAACTGGAATTTATTTGGATCTGCTGTATTATTATTATTTTTCACTCTGGTCCCAATATAACTCTTTTTGAACTTACAGGGATGTCATTATTGTACAAAGCAGACTGTCACAAAGAAATGGTAAATGTACAGTCAACAGTTTTAGACAGAGTGAATGGGTGCTTTCCATTCTACTGTGGAAAGGAAGAGCCAAGATGGATTCCATTCCCCAAAATGGAAAACAAGTAGCTGGAAGCCAACAGCCAAATCAATAAACCCAGAACAGCCGTGAAACTTTAGTTGCCACTTTAACAGCTTGTTTTGTTCTGGCAGCAAGGTTGCTCATTTTCAGGAAAACATTTTTTCACCCCACAGAAGATATAAATTGTATACAGTTTTCTAACATGTAAAGAACAGTGTGCTGATGGTAGTTGCAAAGGGATTTTCAGGAATTAGACTGCACCAAAGGGAAATATTTGTTGCAATTTGATTGCAAAAACAACAGAGGAGTCACCAACTTTCGGTCATCGTGAGCAAGTGGAGAAGCAGGCTGGCCCTGATAAAGATTCCCTCCTCTTCACCTCCTCCTGCTCCTCATTTTGAAATGGCACACCTCCCTGTTGAAACCTCCAATCATGTGATGGCCCCACTTCCCTCAAATCAAAATTCCAGTATTCAGTGAAACGTCATGTCCACTACTGCAGGAAATGTCCACATCAGAGTCGCTGTCAGTTCAAACCAGGGGTGTCCAATCTCACCCGAAAAGGGCCAGTGTGGGAGCGGGTGTTTGTTTTAGCCCAGCGCTAAAGCCACCCATTTCTGCTCGTCAAGGTCCTGATTGAAGACCACGATTAGTTCACTGGTTGAATCAGGTGTCCTAGCATTGGGCTAAAACAAAGACCTGCATCCACACTGGCCCATTTCTGATAAGATGGGACACCCTCGATTCAATCATCCAAATCATGCTTTTTTCCATGAGTACCACCTCTGCTACAGGGCTCACTTGTCATTCGTTCGATTTGTAATTGCTGAGATTCAGAAGCAGTGAGGAGCTCTGTGCTGTAGCCTCTCCTGACTTACACACTCCGTGAAGCTGTCCAGTGGTAGACAACGATAGAAGGTCATAAAATGCTTGTTGTAGCTCTTTATCGTATCACCTGTAATCATGGCTCACTTCTAGTTTATGGCTTGCCATAACTTCACTGCCTTGAGCCTATGCTTACCGTGTGAACTAGACCTGATGTTCATGGCTATGGAAAACTGATATTTTATGAGAGTCACACCTTATCTGACTCGTGTTCTGTAGTTGTTCCAACGACCTTCAGTATGCACTTATTGTACGTCGCTTTGGGTAAGAGTGTCTACGAAATGTAATGTAGTGTAATGTAAAGCTTGTGACCAAATCTGGGATTCCTTTGACTTTACAGCAGAGGGGTCACAGTCAAGCCTTCCTGAAAAGCCAGCAACTGCAAAACACGTTTGCACTCCCGTCCAGACGCAGGGTCCGTTCTCAGCATGCTCTGCAAGGTTATTTTAGACTTCGCCCTGACAAAGGGGACTTTGTCCGGAGGCGAATCAGCTGACGACTTTGGTATAAAAATATGGCAACAAAAAAAAAAAAGTGTTATCAAATGAAAGCGCAGCTTATTTGATTTACGGATCGGATGCCAAGAGCGACCGCTGTTCTCCCATGAGAACAATGACACCCAGTTTCATATCAAATAGCTCGTACCCAGGCACTTGAAAACAGATCAGGGCCAAGAGCAGCTCTGCTAAGCAGATTAAGCAAAATCATTTCAGCGAATTGGCCACGAATCTAAATACCAACACGTTGCTCCTGATTCGTACGTAACGCTTCTCTACCACCTCAGATCGCTGCAAGGTGACTTTGTTCTCTCTCTCTCCAGTCCAGTAGGCACACTTAGTAGAAAATGATAATTTCTCATTTACATCTGATAGTGAAAGTATTTTTTAAAAAATCCTCACGCGATTGATAGCCGACTACTCTGTATTACAGAAAAGTGTTACCCGAGCTTTTTTTTAAAAACTATTTGCAGTACATGTGACAGTCCTGCATTCGCACCCTTTAAAGAAGGGAGGCACATCAAAGGTCCAGACAAATCAAAGTCTGCACTTTTCATAAAATCGGTTTTTGAAAAGAGGAAAAAAGGCAGAAGAGGTTCTTACCTCCGACTGCTCCCTCATAAATTATTTCTCTGGAAAGTGTTTGATCACTATCTGTGGCAAGACAGACAGAGAGGAGAGAGACAGAGTCAGAGGGACAGAGAGAGAGAGAGAGAGAGAGAGAGAGATAAAGTGAAGGGAGAGAGGGTATTCACACCTTTAAATGTTGCCTTCTCTTGGAATATAGCCCCTGAAAATAACCACTTCAGATCACTAACCCACACCCACCCACCCCCTTCCTGGGCTAGCCCAGGCAATTTCAGAAGGCTCAGTTACATAACTGAGTGCCTTACTTTGAGGTCATTTGGGTATGCGGTTTTGCTCTGGAACAAATATTGAGTACTGAGAAGCCACAAAAAACTGCCGTTACGGTCTTATCATCACGAATGTCACCATTGTTCAAACCTCAGATAACCTATCTTGTGTGAAGGAGATCCATACCGTGCACTGTGAGATGAAGATGCAAGCAGCAGTTAAAACCCTCTGGCTCTTTCTAAATTTGTCAGTAGTAATTCATGGATTTTCCCTTGTGTTATACTCTGAAAACAGGTGGCCTTTTACCTCTGTGTGTAGTTAAGCACAACACATTTTGTGTTACTTTCAACACAGTTTGTGTTAAAAAATCTCCCTTTGTAACACATAAATTGTATATCTGTAACGTAAAAGTTGACACAAAATGTGTTGAAATTAGCACAGAAGTAGTAACACGAAGAGTGCGTTGGATATTAACACATCCTTTTTTGAGAGTGTAGTAGACAGAAGCTTGCAGAGGTGCTTTCGTGAGAAGTTTCAGAGTAACTCATCCAGGGTTACTTGTGTGTAGAAACAGTCTCCAGATCCGTCCACTGGACATCCTGCGGTCCCTCAGCTGCCTAGGGTGGGGTGGGAGACAAACCCCTCTGTGTGTTCTCGAGGGTCCGAGAAGCGCATGTATGACTCTTCACTCTACTCACTTTACTTCACTCTAGTGTTTTTCTTTTGCACCTCTGCACCTTGAACTAATGCACTTGTTGTACGTCGCTCTGGATAAGAGCATCTGCTAAATGCCTGTAATGTAATGTAATGTAATGACTCAGGCTCGGATTCTGGCTATCTGGCTAGTTTTTTTTCTCCTAAAGAAATATGTTACGTACCAGTTAACTCTGGGGTGAGAGACGTCGTATCTTATAACGGATTTCCTGAAAGAGTGTCAGGAAACCCAAGTGTGGTTTTGATTATTTTTCTTTTCTTTGTTAGGTATCGTTTTAACGGTCATTGTGCTCGTCCCTGGCCTGTGGGGTCTAAGCTGTGTCTGCTGCTCCAGTTTAACGTTCCCGCTGTGTTACGGGCTAACGCCGCGTGTAACCTGTGCCTTCTCTTCGCCGGGCCAGACGCGGAGGCTCACCAAGGCCGAGCGCCAGCGCTTCCGCGAGGAGGTGGAGATGCTGAAGGGCCTGCAGCACCCCAACATCGTGCGCTTCTACGACTCCTGGAAGTCCACCGTCAAGGGCCACAAGTGCATCGTCCTGGTCACCGAGCTCATGACCTCGGGCACCCTCAAGACGTGAGTTCGCCCCGCTCGCTCGCCCCCGACCCCTTGACACGGCCGGGTCTAGGCATAGGCGGTCGCCTAGGGCGCGATCTGTCTGGGGGCCCACCATCTGAGGGGGGCACCAAATGTAGGGGACAAAAAAAGAAAAAAAAAGAACTGCTACCTACCACCCCTTTCCCAGTCCGCCATCTTGCCTCAGACTGAAAAGGGGCAACCAGTTCAGATGAGATAAAGTCATCTGAGAAATCAGCTGCTTTCATGTATTAATTATGGCCCCCAGGGAATAAGACTGTAGACCCCGAGCAATAAAGGGCTCAATCAATCAGTTAATCAATTCACTTCACAGTTTACCCTGGCCTAAAACCCCACAGAGCAAGTCAGAGGCTACAGTGGCTGACGGTCCAAAGACATGGAGGCTCCAGGGCTCACTTCAAAAAAGAGCCGTCAATCTCAGTGTGACTAGGGTGGGTAAAGAAAGGTTAAATAAGTGAAATGAGCACACTGTGCTTCTCCCCGGCCCTCCCTGCAGGTACCTGAAGAGGTTCAAGGAGATGAAGCTGAAACTCCTGCAGCGCTGGAGCCACCAGATCCTGAAGGGCCTGCACTTCCTGCACACGCGCACCCCGCCCATCATCCACCGCGACCTCAAGTGCGACAACATCTTCATCACCGGCCCCACCGGCTCCGTCAAGATCGGCGACCTGGGGCTCGCCACCCTCAAGAGCGCCTCCTTCGCCAAGAGCGTGATCGGTAAGCGTTGCAAAGTCCAGTTTCTGGCCCCGACCGGACAATGTAATGTCTTTACCGGTAGTTTATAACAAATTATTAGTTATGTTGATATATGAATTATGTTTGTCTCAAAACCAGACAACGCTGTGCATGTCATCTGGTTTTGACAAATCCTAAATCAGGCAACCCTACCCATATCTCTACATTTGTGCTGAGTGTGATGAAACGCTTGCATCAGGCTATGACCGAGGCTGTTGACTGACTCCCCCCCACCCCTCCTCTTCAGGGACGCCGGAGTTCATGGCCCCGGAGATGTATGAGGAGAAGTACGACGAGGCCGTGGACGTCTACGCCTTCGGCATGTGCATCCTGGAGATGACTACGTCTGAGTACCCCTATTCAGAGTGCCAAAACGCCGCTCAGATCTACCGCAAAGTCACCAGCGTGAGTGCTGCCTGCCTCCAGCCTCTTTCTCGCTCTCTTTCTCTTTGTCTCGATCTTTCTCTTTCTCTCTTGTTCTTTCTTTTTCTCTCTCCCTCTCTCTCTCCCACCAGCAAACAGCTGCCAACCTGAGCTTGCATTATTAATCCCGCACACTGGCTCCACCCACTTTCCCACAAGGCCCTCGCCGTCATTCCCAGTACGGTAGCGCCATGTCTTCCTTCGGTTAACTCAAGGGCAGGCTTCTAGGCCGCACACGGCGCCACACAGATTACTTTCTGTCTGCCGAGTCTCTCAGTAAACTGCGTTATCAGATTTTAAGTCATGGGGCATTATATTAACTCGGGTGAAAAGATTTTTTTTTCCTAGAAATGTGCCAACAGATAGCAGGTGTGTGGACTCCTCCAGCTGCTGAACTATTGTTCCATCAGTAATTCTATGATGTATAACTAGGCCTTTCGTTTGAACATAGTAATAAACATGGCAATATAAATTGGTTATCACTAATGATCACAGTTACTATGACAGTGGTACTTGTGGTAGTGAATGATTTTGGTTACAAAACAGGATGTTTTTTTTAGTGTATGAATATAGACATTCTTTACTACTGACCTCCCATTATTCTTGAAGGAAATAGAAACCAATTTAATTAATTAATAGTTCTGTAAGTTTTCATTATATTATTTCATTATAGCTTTGAACTGACAAAATGATTATTGAAGTTGTCATATTTATTTAGAATTGCTCTAGTGAAAGTGGAAAAAAGCTCACTTTACATTGCGTTTGACTTTTGTTTAATCAGGTAGGTCAACTCTGTTTTCATTGGCAGTAAAGAGACCCTGCCAATCATTTCAGCTTGGCATCACTCCTCTGTCAACATCAGAGCACCAGTGAAACACGTGGCAAAAAAAAAAGGTTCCATGCTGCTCCCAGCAGCAAAATGCGTTGGCATAGCAATACACAACATTCCATCACATTTGCTAACAAACAGTCCCAAGGTAACCTAACTCATAAATGTGTACTGTATTAGCATAGTTGGACAGTGAGTGTACTTTGATGGTGACCTGTGGTGACCTGTAGACACCCCTCCATTGCACTGTAACATAAATACAGTGGCAGTGTAGTATTAAAGTTCAAATCCCCAGAGGGGACTGTTACTCTACCAATGTGTATCAGGTTGTGTAAATGTGGAGAGTGTATGTATAAATATGTGGAGTGTCTCAGCTTAGCTCTGTTCAACCCAAACAGCCCAGCTTAGCTCAGCTAAGCTTAACCCAGCACAGCCCAGCTCAGCTAAGCCCAGCCCACTCAGCTAAACCCAGCTAAGCCCCCAGCCCCGAGCCCATCGCTAACAGCTAGCACAGCCACTCAGCTAACCCACCCAGCTCAGCTACCACACTCAGCTAAACCCAGCTAAGGCCACGCCAGCCCAGCTCAGCTACCCAGCCCTAGCTAACCAGCTAGCCCGCCACCCACTCAGCTAACCAGCCTCAGCTAACCAGCTAACCCACCGCCACTCAGCTCCACCCATCAGCTAACCACAACCACCACAGCCGTAGCACGTATACCGCCTCCACTCAGCTAACCAGCTAACCGCAGCCACTAGCCCAGCACCAGCCCAGCTAGCGCCCACTAGTAACCGCAAGCCATTCCGCCCGCAGTTGTTAGCCAGAGTCCTCATCACAAATTTTGTCCTGTACAGCTAGCTTGATGCAAGTTGGGTTACCAGAGCTCTCACAATAGCATTGGTTGGGTTTCGTATTGCATGAGAAACCACCCACAGACCATTCTACCATCTTCACCCCTGCAAATTTCATTTTAATATCCTCTAGCAGAATTTGTATGAGGCCATAAAATGGCAAAACCACTGACTCAGTAGAAGTCAGTGACATGTCTTGCATAAAAAGAAAAATGAATGCATTTTCAAAACTGTAATTTAATTTTGAGAATGTCAGTTGCATATTAAGTGCTTTAAGTGTGTCTTCCATCATCACTGGGTTGCACCATAGTGAACTCTTTCTCAGACCTAGTAGTGGATGTGTAGTTAGCATGACAAAATACTGACTTGATGACACATTACTGGATTGGTATTTTATATCTGTGAGTGGGAGCACACATGTGTAACTGGGTTTTTCTTTCCCAGAAAGCTAGCACACAGCTCTTAAAGCAATGGCATCAGTCACACTTTCCTTGTGGTCCCTTCTTTTTGAATCAGTAAATCAGCATGTTCATTTCGACAATATGAAAAAAAAGACACAAGAGGATTTTTTGAATGCCAATTTGAGGGAAATGGCCGCAGCAGAGGCTTATTTAGATGACTTATTACAGTGATTCGTTTCATTTCAGGCTTTTTCAGCCGTTACTTTAATGAAGAAAGATATGCTGAGAAAGTGTGGCATTTGCTTGGGCCCACGGCCAGCGTTCCTCATTTAAAACCCAACATTCTGTGTGCAGCTGCTTGCCATTGTGTGACACTACTTCTGCCCAGCTCACTTATTCATTGTTACAGGTTGGCTATGGAGCGTTTCAGGACACCAAAACTATGGATCTGGGAAACATAACTGACGTTGTTATTATTTTTTATAATCATTTGCCTGTTGACAAGGCTAATTTTTGTGAGCATGTCTACCGGACTGAAATGGCAGGTGTAGTAATGTTACCCAGTGTGACAGGCAAGGCACCGTGCTTTAAAGTTCAGCTTCGTTTCCACAGACTTATCCTTTAATTTTTCCCCGTCAATTAGTCAGCCAGTCTACACTAAGATGTTATATAGACTGGATTTGGATGGGCCTTAAACTTTTTTAAAATTTGGAAATACGCGTTGAGTTCTTCCAGGAAAATCTGAAAAAATTAACAAATAATTAATCCTTAAAGATTTTAAAGCAAGCCAGTTACATGTAATGATACACACAGACACTATGCAGATTACGTTCAGTGAGTGAAGGGCCTTGTGGTTCATGAATGCTCACCATTTTATGTTTATTAAATGGCTTTTAGACTGTGGATTTCTTCTGTTTTACTGGAAAGATTAGAGACACCACAGAAAAATGCTTTGGGATGATTTCAGATAAGCAGCATCTGCCTGCTTTTCCCAATGCATCTTTCCTATTAATATGAGTATACCTGCAGAGAAAATCACCAGTTAACATTTACTAGTGTTTTTTTCTAGGGACAAGTTTACTCTGCTCCCAGAGTTTGAATACTACTTCCTTTGAGGAAGGTCATTGTAATTCTCACTTCTAAAGTTCTTTATGAGAAAGTGTGGTGCCAAGTCGCACTGCTCTTTCATTTCACAGAATGTGATTTTTTTATTTTTTATTAGCTAGCTTCCAATACTTCCTTTGTGCGGTTTCCAGATCAGTGTGCTATCTCTCTTTCCTATCAGTCAATTCATTCAAAATTCATTTACAGATAGAGAGCCTTTATTTTCAGTGTTTATTCAATGGCAGTTTACAAAAGAGTCTTATTTCTGGTTAGGGGAAAATAGATGACTTTGGATTCTAAAGAATGGAATTAGTTTGGCCTGTAGAAGAAGGTTGAGAGCCTCCCTGTAGCCATCACGGGACAGGGAATTTATTTATTTTTGCTTTTTTGGAATTTAGCAGATGCTTTTATCTAGTGTGACTTAAATTGTTCACGTTCTTTTCACATAGAGTCCATTTATACAGCTGGATATTTTACAGAAGCAACTCAATTTAAGTACCGTGGTTAAAGGCAAAGTGCCAAAGTCTCACAGCATTGCAAGTTCAAAGCCCTGTTCATTGAGCTTTATACTACTCTGTCATGCTAGGGTGGGAAAACGCAGACTTGATAATATGCAGTTTCTTTTAAAAAAAATTTTTTTTTGCTCTAAAATGAAAATAATTGTTTAGCCAGGTTTTGGGTAATTATATGGGCTTTTAAAAACGTATTTATTTATTTTACTACTACTGGCCATTCATTCAATGCATCATTAATGCCCTAAGCGCCTTAATGCGATTTAAAACCATAGTGATGTTGAACTGTGACAAGTGATGCCTCACCATCTTGTTGCATTGTATGCTGTAGTAATACCCATTTAGGGCTGCCAAGAAACAGTTTTGCCTCCAGCACACCTGTGAATGCTGCCCAGAATTTGCGTAGATTAGAAGCACACTCCTGTACCTCCCTGAGCCATGTTATAGAGTTAGCGGGATAGGGGCTAGCTAGCTAAGGGACAGGTGAGGGGTGTTCTGTGTGGCTTCGATTCCCGAGGATGTTCCCCAAACCGGTAATGGAGTGGAAAAGGTGGACTGCTAAATCCAGCGAGTAGCCTGGCGAATCTAGCCCACAGCCAAACATGGCTTATCTGCTCTTAGTTGGGCTATGGCCATCTGGGCCCAGCCCATATATTATAGTTGTGACAGGTGCATGATGGGAAATGGGAGCTTGGTGGTAATGACCCCCTGACCCCAACCCCGTGACAGCAGCAGACTTCTGTAACTACCCTGCTTAAAAAGTCTATAATTAGCCAATGCAGACACTTTTACTGCAGAGAAAGCACAAATCTTTGAGCCAGTAACCAGTTCTTTACTCCTAAGCCCACATACTGTAATGAGCTTCAGCTACTCTGCTGAAATGATTTCCTTCAGTGTACTTTGTGTTCCACTGTACAATATGCCATAATCAACTGGGCATACAATAGCATATTGTAAAGCTTTTATTTAGTTGTTAAAAACATTATGCCTACTTATTTTACATCAAACTGTTTAGAAAAGCAGGATTTGCGCGGTGCATTTGAAACGGTTTGCCAAGGTTTTGGCTGAAAAGAAAACAAACCATTACATCCGATTAATTATCAAATGCTCTGTGTGTTTTTTATGAAATTATGAGGAATCAAGTTTGCATAACGAATCCAGGTCTGTTGGGGGGAATATTGCATTTAAACTAATTAGACATGTTTGTACAAAATGTTCTGAATGTTTTAGAATCACAATATGTTCCGTTTGAAAATCAGCAAGTGTACTGTTCTCAGTTACAAAATACCAGAGAAGAAATACCAGTGTAGAGTTTACCGATTTTCTTCCATTCAAATACTCAAGAGTTTCTCTGCTGAGCCAAACATTATTGCAATGCGTCATTTATCATTTAACATTATTTTATCTAGTGCAGCTGGAAAGTTGTTCTTGTTTTAGGAGGGGCTGAAAGTGATATCTAAATGTAACGATGTAACATTCTCACCACAAGCTTGCACAACTTTACTGTGGCGTTGTGAAAAGATGAATGGCATTCGGTCCAAGCTGGGAGGAAGTATGAATCGTGAGAGAAGAATAGCTGGAATCATTGAGCGAGGTCTTCAGCGGAGCAAAAAAAAAAAAAGAAAAAAAAAAGCCTCTATCTGTCTGCCCCGATAATAATTAAGATGTCCACCATCCCAGTCGGTTACCACAAGCCTCTGTTTTTACACTGTCAGATTTCATAGGAATTATGGAAGCATTAATATAGAGGACATTTGTTCACAGGGAACAAAAAAAATCATCTCTCTCTCCCACTGGCAGGGTCAAATGCATAATACCATACATCTGCATATTTCTCTCAGCTGATCAGTGTTGAATTAAAACAAATTATTCTCTGTACAACGTGGCTAGTTTACCTCCTGCCAGAACTTGTTTTCTTTCGTTAGGCATAATAAGCATACCTCACATTGTGTGCTGGCGTAGTTTTCATTTGTGCGGTTGCCTCCTATCTTTCATAGTTTTATTCTGGGTGTGTAACCGGCGTCACCCTGTTAGCTTATTTCCAAGGACGTCCTGAATGTTCCGGGCGGCTGCTACACTCACAAATAACGTTGTGTGTTTAATTCAAAATATTTTAAAAAATTGCAAACACATGCAAATGGAAAATGTATACCACGTAGCGTCTGAAATACCTCTTCAGATACTACATGCATTTCGGACTGGTTGATGATGACATGTCATAGCATGTCAGCTTGAAAACAAAACCTTAGATCTCCTTGAAGGACACTTTCTGAGAAATGAGAAAAGCATGTATTATTACATCACATTTTACTTGATAAGCTTTAGTCACACGATGTTTGCAAGACTTCATTAACCAGAGAGCCTTGAAACATTACTGGCATGCAACCGGTGCTGCCAGATTTCTATTTATGCACCAAACACAGAATTAGCAAACATGCAGACAGAAGTTTTTAAGATGCCAATGAGGAGAGACTAATACAGTCTCACGGTTTTATGATGTAATGGAGAGATGTGAAATCGGCCTTCTAAAACCAACAAACCAACACACCCTTGATTAGTGGCCCATCGGACGTTTGGAAAAGGTCGACTTTGTTCCTCTTTCTCTCGGTCCCTTTCCCTCACCCTCTCTTCATCACAAAATGTTTGCGCTCTATCCTTTAAAAATTGGAAGGCAGTGTGCCTGCTGGTTTTTGTTCTAGCCCTAAGCACTAAGACACCTGATTTTACTTATCATGGTCTTGACTGAAGACCACGATTAGTTAATTAGTTGAATTAGGTGTCCTCGGGGGTGCGGCGCTGTAGACTGTGAGCTGATTTAAAGGGCGGCGAGAAAAATAAAAACCTCAACTGCTTATCACACAGTTGCCATTTTATCAAGTCTTACTTGTGTGTATCCGATGCATGATATTCAAGGTGGGAAGAAAGGTGAATTACTATGACTCTCTGGGAATGTATTTTGTTGAACGAGCCAATGCTGTCAGTGCCTTTCTGAATGATGTCATCCACATCCTCCCAGCCCCCCCCCCCCCCCATTGCAGTTCCCCATGTGCTCTCATGATTGATGCCACTGACATTTAAAAGTCCCCTGTGTTTTCTCTCTGCCTCCCGTTTCCTAGGGAATGAAGCCGGACAGCTTTTTCAAAGTAAAAGTCCCTGAGCTGAAGGAGATCATCGAGGGGTGCATCCGCATGAATAAGCATGAAAGGTAACCACAGGCGTTCCCCAACCCCCCCAATCGCCCTACACAGTGTGATGCTAGTGTGTGACTCCGCATGTGCTGCTTGGCTTACGGATGAGAGAGCCAGTAGAAGTCATCCCTAGGTATACCTGAACAGCTGTTCTACCTGTCAGGCTTGTTTTTCTTGCTGGCACAGCACAGTAATAATAACGCCACCGCTGACATTCAGGAACAATGGATCCCTTGTCTAAAAATAGTATCACAAAGCTGGCATTTCAAAATGACGTACAAGAAAGATAAACAAAACAAACGCATTCATTGATCAATAGACAATAATGAAACCAATGCTAGGTTGGTTTGAGGAGTGTCAGAGAGTTAGTGAAAGTGAGTGCGATGTGTCTACGTGGAGGTTCTGGCAATCACCTTTTCCATATGACATATGATATCACATATTTCGCGTCACATATTTCCATATGATAGCTTCTTCTTTATAGTATCTGCTCTCCCATTTAGGGCTGGCCCTCATCCATGAAAAACGTACCCCTCTCACTATGTCTGTGGTCTGCCCCATGCCACACAAAACAAGCCCTCTCCCTCTTAGGCCAGTGGTTACCAACCCTGTTCCTGGAGAGCTACCGTCCTGCAGGTTTTTATTGTAAACCTAACAAAGCACGCCTCATCCAACAGCGATAGATCTACCGTCCTGTAGGTTTTCCCTCCAACCCTGACAAAGCATACCTCATTCAACAGCTATAGATCTTGTTGAGCTGCTAATTAGTAGAATCATTAGTAGATCTCCAGGAACGGGGTTTGGTACCGTCTTAGGCAGTCATATACCTGAATGGTCCCATTCTCCACAGTTTGAATAGGGAATCTTCCTGTTCTACCTGTCTGACGTCTGCCTGTTAAAGCCCATGGCTTATGCCAGAAGGCTCCCATACAGGTCTAATCCAGTGTAAGCAAGTAGCACCCCAAAGCAGTACAATTCTTATAACAAACGTTTGTTCAGTGCGGAGTGGCATCAGTGCTCAGATTGCAGGGACAGGCAGAGCTGACGTTCTAACTCTAATGACGTCATTTATAGTTCTGTCCCTAGAGTCCGGGCTATGCAAGCGAGCGCCCTTTCGTTTTGCAATGTGTCCTTGCTGACCTACCCTCACTGCCTTCTCTTCTCTCCCCGTCTCATTCCTGACCACCCCCCCTTCACCAGGTACACAATCCAGGACCTTCTGGAGCACGCCTTCTTCCAGGAGGACAACGGCGTGCACGTGGAGCTGGCTGAGGAGGACGACATGCTCAAGTCGGGCCTCAAGCTCTGGCTGCGCATGGATGACACCAAGAAGCTGCACGGGAAGTACAAGGACAACAACGCCATCGAGTTCCTGTTTGAGCTCTACAAGGACGTCCCCGAAGAGGTGGCACAGGAGATGGTGAGCGCCTGCAAAGCCTACAGTGAAGAGTGGGAAACTTGCCTAAACCACTGCCAACGTATGGCACCTACCTGGGTGATGCACGGTAGCCATTTTGCGATAGAACGCTCACCACACATCAGCTGAGGTGGTCAGGGAGATAACAATTTTTTATTAGCCAATAAAATCAGGGGATGATTAGGTGGAAGGTTGAGACAGCCAGGTTGGGAATTTAGCCTGGACACCAGGGAACCTCATATTCTTTGCAATGAGTGTCATGGGATCTTTAATGACTACAGTGAGTCAAGACCTCGGTTTAACGTCTTATCCGAAAGACATTCACAGAACACTGGATGTGAAAATGGATGCTTTTGTTTGCCCTCGAGCATACACATTATTGAATAAGAAGGTTGCAATTTGAGCTGCTTTGAATGTAAGTTCAGCAGAAACGGTCAAAGAGCAAGAGGGTCAAGGTCAAAGTTGATTACATTGAAGAGAGTAATACTAGAAATACCGGACCCTCCACCCTTACATTGTAACTGCACTCTATGAGGCCCAATGGCCAACAGCTGCCATGTCATGTGTTGGTTCAGCACAACTGCATAGACAGTGATCCAGATACACTGGCTCAGACACAGTGCCAAGGTTCAGGTTAGCATTCAGTCATGGCAGAGGAAACTGGAGAACGTTGCTGAGTGCTTCCTGGAAGCAGCCGTGATCTTGGGTATGATTGGGGTCCAAGCACAGGGGCTTGCTACCCCTTGTCGCACCCAAGGCTGGTTTTAAATGAACGATAATATGTGGTTTCTACTCTCAGTTTTCATCCGAGGAACATCAAGAACGAATGGGCAGCCAACAGGTTATTTTTACTTCCTGACTCTGCAGATATATACCGGGGAAGAACGCAATGGACATTCACAATCCAAAGGGATCTCAAATAGCCTTAGATCTTAATAACCTCATTTCAAAACGGGAGGAGGGCCCAATGCAAGTGGCATGGAAATAATAAACCAAAGGTAGCTAGGGGACTAATCAGCTGGTCATCAGTCGATCAAAGACTCGTCACTCACATTATTAATGAAGCTCATGCTAATGCCCCTTTCGTCCTCATATAAAAAGTACCCTGTCTCCATGGAAACTTCAATATGAATTCAGTTGTACCAATGTTGCAACTGCCTTATTTAAGGACAGAGAGGAGTGTCACTTACAGTCCATATCTATATGGAGTAGAGACACCGGGTTGTACCTGCAGACACTATAGTTTTCAGATATCACACTGTGAAATTATCAAGTTGCTGATACCATTGTTATGCTTTGCACTTGCATTGATATTGATGTTCAAAATAGTAATTTTAGGTTTTTCATCTGTTGTATAGCCCCCCCCCCCAAAAAAAAAAAAATAGAATAAAATAAATAACACAATCTTTACAGAAAAGGAATATACTATGTTGTTAATATGTAGACTCTTTGGGAAATATGATAAACATTCCGCAGCAAGGAAGTACATTTTTGTGAGTAGGAATAATTTGTATACTTGCCCATACATTGTGAAGTGTTTCAATATCTTTTCTGATAATATACTTTGGTTAGTATATTAGCAGCACAGTTCATTTTTGTTAGGAAACAATGAGCATTACTGTAAATTGTCCTTGATGAAGTTTGAGATAGAGCCCTAATCCCTGGTCTTGTATACCCATGATGGCACCGGTTCTTCTCTGTGGTACCTTGCAGGTGGTGTTGGGCTTCGTGTGTGAGGCGGACTACAAGCTGGTGGCCAAGGCCATCCGCGACCGGGTGACCACCATCAAAAGGCACCGGGAGAAGCACCGCCGGCAGGCGGAGGAGCTGAACAAGAGGAAGGAGAAGGAAGTCATCGAAGAGGAGCCGGAGCTGGCGGCCGAACTGGACCCCTCCACACGCCCCAGGCTCAACAGCCAGGCCTCCGAGGGGCCCTCCCCTGCCCCGGTCCCTGCAACTGCCCCGACCCCTGCCCCAGCCCTGGCCCCGGCCCCACCCCTGGCGGCTGTATCATCCCCGCCATCGGCCTCGATCCTCAACCCGCCCGTCCTCACCATCTCCGCCCCCACCCCGTCGCCGGTCAACGAGTCGCTGGACTCCGGCATCAACTCCAGCTTCGTGGCCGAGCCTGAGGAACCTGAGGTGGACCAGCACCAGCACTTCCACATCCGCCACACCAGCTTCTCGTCCGCCACCTGTGAGCACCCGCCAATAACCCGCCAAGCATCGCGGACCTGCAGTGACGCAACAGTTCCAAGGAACAATACCTGTTCCTTTTCCTCAGTGCCCCCCCCCCCCCCCTTCCCGGGCTGTTTTAGGACAGCTTAGACGATGATGTCACAGCAGCACCAGCTGCCTTTTCCCTTCTTGTCGGCGTGTTGAGATCAGTGTACTTCAGCGTCCAGTAATGAGCAACACATCAATTACTAAATCAGTAAACAGTGATTAAACCACTCACTCAATATCCACAGAGATGGGGATGGGGTTTAGGCTGTACAAATTAGCATGGGAAGAGAACTTCAGTCATGTATTTTGACAGTCTTTTTTGCTGACAATATAGCTGCTGCCACATACAAATGTGCTTATGAAGTATGTGGTCAGTCTTAAAATCTCCCCTGAATGGAACTGCCACTCAACAGCCTGTTCTTACTGGTTGCTTAGCTACCAAGCTGGTTAACCTCAGGCGGCCACAGAATTAGCATAAGGTGAAGCAAGGGCATAATGTGTGTTATACTGCATGATTTGGTGTTGGTATTTATATTTTTAATTGAGTGAAGTAGCTCCTTGAGGCTGGCTATGTGTACACAGTTGTGCTGAGGGAAGAAAAAGTTTCCCCCAAAGTTGAAATGAAACCTATGCCCACGTCTAAAAGTATTGATTTCTGTCACATGATTGAAAAGCTGAAGTATTTTAACTAGCTTGTTGACTTACATTTCCAGTCACCTTAACAGCTTTCTTTTCAGTGTAGTAGTATAGACGTACTCATTCAAATAAAAAAAATCTTGAATTTCTATTTTTGAGATTCTATTCAAAATCTTTAGATCAGTGGTTCCCATCGCTGTTCCTGGAGATCTACCGTCCTGTAGGTTTTCATTTCTACTCTAATTTGGCACACCCGAGTCTACTAATTAGCAGCTGAACAAGATCTCTAGCTGTTGAACGAGGTGCGCTTCGTTAGGCCCAATGCATGCTGGGATAGGCCCCCACCCCCCAACCACGATAAGCGGGTATAGATAATGGACGGATGGGATGGACATGAGAGTGGCTGTGGTGAAACTCAAAGCAGAGGGGATTAATTATTCAGCGTCAGCAGCAGGGGTTGGGCACACGTGCGCGCTGTTTTTATAATACTGTATAGAAATGTCATCGGAGGATTTTGGAAAGTACAAGTGGTGCTCGTACCTACCCATTTTGGACAGCGCGGGCTTCTTTTACCGCAGTAGCACTTATTGTGGGTTCGCCCTGTTCCATTCTTGTCCAGCGGCTCGTTTGTTATGGTTACCCCGGGACCCCGCTAATCCCTGCTCTGAGATCGCCCGTCCGCCCGTCCACCCGTCCCTCCCTGAGTGCGTGTTAATGGACATCTCCATCTCTACGTTTTTGTTTTTTTCCTCGACAGCTGACTGCGAGACAGACGGCTATTTGAGCTCCTCTGGGGTGCAGGACCCCCCGGAGGGACCGCCTCCCGCCCCGGCCAACCCCGCCAATGCCAGCTCTGCTCCACCTACTGAAGCTCCGCCCTCTGAGGCGTCGCTGAGCGAGGCTCCGCCCACCCTGGCCCCTCCGATCCCGGCTCTCCGATTTCCCTCTGTGGGTAGCGCATTTGCCACAACAGTGGGTTACACCCCCCCACCCCACCCTACCCCACCCTACCCCACCCTCCCCAGTGCAGATGTTGACAAATTCTTGAAAATGCCCATTATTGCCACTGTTACTATGATTATCCCTTATAGAACTGGAACATGCTGCAATGTAGTCAGATAAAATGTATTATACCAACATCCCCATATCCTCACAGTATATTGCTGCTTCTGTTTCCGTCAGGGAGTGTCTTCATCAAATCTGTGCATTATAGCTAGCATGCTACGCTATGTGCCGCTCACCTTTCCCTCACTATGTTCACTGCAGAGCATCGCTGTGTCCAACAATACTGATCGCGCCCAATCTGGCTCAGCCAGCGGCTTCTCCTCTCCTGTGGACAGGTAACCTTTGACCTTGCGCCACATTACCGCACACACAAAACGCACACTCTTTCAAAAACAGATACATGGAAATGAAAGTTATGCTTATTCACAGATTCCAACAATGCCTGAGCCTAAACATTTGCATTTGGTTTATATATTTTTATACATAACATATCCATGGTGCATGTTGAGTTCTTTAACATGTTAAATGTATTAATGTACTGGTACTACAGTCTTTTAAGGGAAAAGCTTTCAGCTGGTGTGCCTGGGTTACACAGCCCTTAGTTATGCCAGTACATGTAATTACAGAGAACGGGGCGATTGGATTGATTGTGCTGGTAAATATTTTGCTTCCTGCCTAACAGTGGAGGACTCCATACTTTGGCCTTAGCTTGGGCCAGATTTGCATTAGCAAAGGTACTTTGTTTATGAGAGCCATTATGAAAAATTAAAGTGGCAAATGTTCAGGAAAAAAAAAATGATGAAAAAGCGTGGGCTCTTCTGTAATAGGAAGAGCACTGAGTGCTTCTTCAAGCTAATGTGCAGCTCGACGGCTAGCCGCTCTGCCTCGTATTTCAGTTACTGCAGCGTGGGGATGATGGGACCACACAGCACATCATCTTTCCCCAGGAAACATGCAGATGGAGCAGATGGGCTCTGCGTCTACACACGTTACCCAAGCAGCGCCCCCCCGCCTCCCAGTGTGCGGGAACCATCTTCCGGTCCACCGGAGGGGTCTCCCCATTTGGCTGTAAATGTTAACGGCCGTCTTGAGTGCAGGGGATGGGGGACGCCGCCGCGCCTTTGCCGCTAAAAGCCAAAGCGATCGGTGCGTTTCATTAGCGGCGCTCGCTGCCCGCGCGGCTGCGCTGGTCCTCCGCTCCGTCTGTCAGCAGACGGACGCTCGTCTGAGCGCTCGTCTCCATAACATTTCTTAGAATGCACCAGTGGTGCGTCATCAAGAAAGGTCGTGCTTTTCGTTTTCAATTTTCATGCATGTGATCCAGCCAATTATGGCCATAATCATGTTTTTGAAATCATTTATGTTTACCTCTGCCCCCCCTGCCCCATTTCATCTACTTATGAGCACAACAGATGTGGATAAGAGCGTCTGCTAAATGCCTGTAATGAAACTGAATTGGTACTTCAATGCCTTATTCTAAAGGTACGGTATGTGTCCATATTGTAGATGCGGAAGCATTCATAGCCCAGATGTATACACGTCCATACGGAAAAGCTGTTTGTTTTGTTGGTAAAAACAAAACTAATCTGAAATAATTATGTGGTTGCGTAACCTACCTGCGGTCAGTGAACCCTCCAACAAAACGCTGCACCCACTTCCTCTGTGTGGGCTGGGGAAATTGCCATTTGAAAACTGTGGTCCTGTTAGTCATTGTGCACCTGTACGGGCTTTGAAGGCTCATAAGGTGACCAGGGGGGTGGGGGGGGGGGTCTGTTGTGTTGCTGGGAGTTATAAATCAAGTGCCCGTTCACAGCTCATGAATTACAGCTGGTGAATGCCTCCCATTGACTTCAAAGGATGAACAAAAAAACAGCATGCGATCGATCTCGTTCGTACAGCTACGCCTCGGACGTGACGTCAGGACTGAGTGATGGGAACGAGGGCCTATCAGAGAAGAGCTCTGTGAGTTCTGCCAAGCGTGCCCCTGGAAAGCTGTTCAGGAGGAGGGCCCGATCGCGGCTGCGCATCACCGGGGTAGGGACCCCATCACTCCATTTCCCAGCATTCCTTGCACCACAGCCAAGTCATCACTGTCAGCCCTTCTGTGTGGCCTGCTCTTACAATTAGCCTGTGGAGCCAGGGCTCCCCCTAGTGGTAGCCCCATACACTCAATCGCAACTAAGCTGGTTTGTTGTGTTCTTCAGGGTGGGCATAGGTAACCAGGCTTTGAGTCCACAACCCACTCAGTGAGTGAATGCATTTACTGCAACTTGCTCCTTATTAAAATAAGCATTTCATATTTCATACATCACAACAGTCAAACCTGTGACCTATAGGTTACAAGTCCAGCTCCTTACCCAGTATACTACACTGCCGCCCTACAGACACACGTTCACGCACACGCAGGCACACACACACAGTTCCTTTCCCCCTGAAGCTGTACTGCTTTTGACGAACAGCCCGTCCTTTCCCGCCTGCAGCTCTCTGATAAAGTGGACCGCGTGGTGGAGTGCAAGCTGCAGACGCACAACAACAAGATGGTGACGTTCAAGTTTGACCTGGACGGAGACAACCCGGAGGACATCGCTGCGGTCATGGTGAGTTCCCCTGCGAGAGCATCACCCCTCTGCACAGAGCGCAGGGGCGCTGCAGAACCGCGCTGGGGTTCGCCGTTAACGAACACTTCAGCCCGGGAAGACGTATCGCTTTATTGTACACATGTACGTCTATGCATATGCATGTGTATCTGTGTACATGTGTCTGTGTGTGTGTGTGTGTATTTCGAGGGTCAGTTCAGAAGGCACTTTTCATAACTCAAGCCCTTCGTCAATATTCACTGACATTCTGCGGTTGCGTCTGTGTTGACAGATTTGCCAGTTTGAACACACCCACGGTGGGGGAGGGACGGGGCGGGGGGGGGGGGTGATGGGGACAGTGAGATAACGCCCCGAAGCAGCCTTACACGCGAAGGGTGTTACGTGACGGTGAAGACCTCTGGGGGGGGGTGGAGGGGGTGGGGGTGGAAAGAGGAGATGAGCTGCACAGGGGACAGATAAGCAGAGCTCTTAGGGACTGCACAGGCTGCCACACATAGTCCCATGACCTGATATACATACTGATTTGACAAACTGTGATCATTTGCACGTACTGCAACCTAACAGGGCCATAGTGTGTGTATGTTTATACACACACACACACACACACACACATTTCATTTATAATTCTCATGGAACAGGCAGGACCGTTTCAAGCACCTGAAGTCAAAGTACCAGAGTTAAAGTATTTAAACCATGCATCTGACCTGGACCTGTTGCCTAGGCTGCCAGGCTTTTTTTCCGCTTCGTAAGCACTTTTGCGCACAGGGTTTGGCCTGCGCTGACTCTTGGATGTGGGTGTTGCATGCGCTCATATGCGGCAGCTTTGTGTACCTGCGTAACTGCTCTGTGTCTGAGGTCATATGGCTCACTCTCCAGGTATCAGGACAATCACGGCAGAGTCTTACTCCCCAGCGTTATACATGCAGTGCATCAACAAGAGTGAAAATGTACTGACAGGGCCTGTATTGTGTCCCGTGAGTGTGTGTGTGTTTGTGTGTGCATGTATACACGCACACGCGCATGCACGCACATGCGCACAAACACACTCCTTGTTTTCCTCTGTCCTCTGGGTGTATCTGTGCTGCTGTACATATGTGTGTGTGCATGACATGTCTTTGCTTACCGGTGCCCATCCTGTCCACAGCTGTGTGTGTCAGAGCATTCACACACACACTCGGGTGTATCTGCACACCCGCCTGTGTGTGTGGATTCCGCCTTTGTTTCTGTGAGATCCTTCTGTCATCGTTCATCCACGCTAGCCTCCGCTACACTCGCGCACCTCAACATGTATCCGTGTGTTCGCCTCGTCGCGCTCTCTTTCGCCTGCGTACGCGTGCGAACGCCTTCGTCTGTGCGTGTCTGCGCTGAGCTCTGGGTCACCTGTGCGTGTCTCATGTGTGGCCCCCCCAAGACCCCTGACCCCCCCATGACCCCCGACCCTCCAGGTGCACAAGGAGTTCATCCTGCCGTCGGAGCAGGAGGGCTTCCTCCACCGCATGTGTGACATCATCCAGCGGGCGGAGGCCCTGATGAAGGAGCCGCAGGAGCAGACGCGCCCCGCGGGGGCCCTCCGCCTGCCCTACCTCGGCGGGGCGGGGTCTCTGTCCGCCTCACAGGTGAGTCTCGAACCGCCAGTGATTTTTGGGCCCCATGAAAAGATCTCACATTGGGCCACAACTGCCCCAGGCCACCCCATCCCTGCACAATTACAGCACAATGTTTTCAGGGCCCCTGTCAGTCAGGGCCCTTGGGTTCAATCCTAACCCCCCCCCCCCCCCCCCCCCCACACCCCCCCACTCTCCCTCCCCCTCAGCCACACATGGAACTCCTGCCTGGGATTGTAAATGTTGCCTCTGTTGATATGCAGTATATAACACAAACATACCAGCAAAAATGAATAAATCACCACACACAAACACAAACACCGTATCGCCCCTTTATAATTACATCACCCCAACAGGTGATTGAGGGAACAGCACTGTCCCCTGAAAAGAACTTCACCACAAACGTACCCAGAATAGTTCCCTAAATAAAAGTATCGACATGCCAAAGCACTGGCTGGGTTCACAACAAAGACAAAAGGCCCTTACATTGTCAATTACAGTCAAATATGCTGGGAGACCTCTACCCCCAAAAAAGTGTCCCTTTAATGGCCGCCTCAGTGTGTGGCTAGCTCTCGCGGACATGTACCCTCGTTACAGCTCCACTTCCCCCGCAGTGGGTTTGTGTGGGTCACATGGGGACACATCGTTCCAAGTGGAAAGACTTTAGAATCATAAGAATGGGCAGCGAGGCTTTGCCATCAGATTACTGCACGCCATAAGGAACCGACTCAACTCGCAGCTCTAAAAGGCTGATATTGCAGGCCATTGAACTGGATTAAAGGGTTACCTATTAGGGAAAATTGCAGTGCGGGAAGGAGGCGGATTGGAGTGCGAGTTCAGAGTCTAAGGCTAGTATATTTAGTGCCCGGAGACTGATTGGATACTGTGTTGGGAAGCAACGTTTTGTAAGAAGCTTCACCTCACACTGTGGTAATAAACGATAAAGAGAGGTCAAGTGAGGTGCTAGTAATACAATTGGACCAATACAATGCAAGAAACTTGGAACCTGATATTATATTACACAATTACAGTTTATATATTTTTATAGTTACCTTTTTTTACAGATATAAACCTTTTTAAATGAATCTCTGTGAGCCACAGGGGTGACATCTTTTAAACCTTTGATTGATAAATAACAGGAGGTCTGGATTCCAAGTGCCTTAATGTCCAGAAATTACAGTTGAAAGAAGACTCACGGCAGCGTCATGGCAACAGCTGACTGACAGGAAATAAGCCAATGGCGTGTGTTTCTGTGTTTGACTTCCAGCCCAACCTGTACACGCAGTCCCTGCCCCGGAGTCATTCTTCCTCATCGCTGCCCGGTAAGCAAGGCGCCATTCTCCCTCCATGACCGTCGAGCGGAACGGAATGGGTGCAGCACACAGCCATTTTCCCTACATGTAGTTCATCACTCATCTTAACCTCCTGAGACCCAGCGACTCAGTTATGTCCCTTGAAGGGGACATGAGTGTCTGTAGAATATGAGTCACAATGTTCTCCTGTGCTGAAACCTACACGGGCTCAAAGCTGCCCGTAGGTATGAGTGTGCGAGTGAGTGCTGTGTGGGCCCTACAATGGATTGGCGGCCTGTCCAGGGTGTATTCCTGCCTTTCGCCCAATGCATGCTGGGATAGGCTCCAGCCCCTCCCTCCCCCCTTGACCCAGGCCAGGAATAAGTGTGTTAGATAATGGATGGATGGATGTAACCTACATGAGATTCAATAAAATTCTAATATTTTTGAAAACATTTTCACTGTAATATGCTTTTGTCATCCAAGACACGTGTGTATTATGCAAAAAAACTGAAATACTCAAAACTTTTTTTCTGCCGGGTCTCAGGAGGTTCAACCCTCTCACGGCCCACAATCTACTGAAGCAGTAACCATGACGATTGGCTTTATCAGAGTGTGAAAATATTTTGCCTGGAATAGATCAAAGAGCTGGCTGTCCCCTCCGTGCTCTTATCTGTCTCTCTGGTGCGGCGGACTGGGTGTCGCTGCGCGTCTGTTTCTGCAGATTTCAGCCACTCCAGCACCGTCCCCGCCGCATGTGGCTCCTCCCCTGGGCTGGGCGGGGCCTTCTACATCGACCAGGATGGGGACCCGCTCACACGGCCCCTCCGCTCCCAGTCCTTCCACACCACCTCAGGTAAGCTGCGTCTGTGGGCGGAGCCTGTTCCCCATGCAGCGAAACAAAATGGCAGCCAGGACCCAATCGAATTACAGCTATTCTAAGAATCTTTCTTTATACATTTTACTAGCCTGAATACCCAGTGTTTGTTATTAGCTGCCCATTTACAATGTACAACATAGCTGCCATGAGCCAATCATGTTTCTACTTACCTGTCATTGGGCTACATACTACTCTGGATAAGAGAGTCTGCTAAATGCCAGTAATGTAATGTAATGTAATTTACGCTGTAAATTAAAATAAAATGATGGAAAATTGAAAGGAGCACTTTCATAAGCACTTTTGCACCAAACTGCGCACCAGGCTTGCCCTCTAAACAGAACACCTTAGCAGCAATGGTACGCTGTTTTTCCAAATAAATAGAACATGACATGATTTAATTTAAACTGGCAAACTATGTGTGGCATTTCATGATGTGCAAAGTATTTTACTTATTCATTTTAATGTTTACTATAAAATATAATGTACCACAGGGTACATTCAGTATGTGCTTTGGGATGGGTTTATTTATTTGGCCCGTCAGGTAGTTCTGTGGGTTTTCTGTCATTGCATTTCCTCTTTTGCTGGCATCTGTTAATCCTTTCAGGTGTGAGGTCACAAATAGGTGATCAGAATTTTTGTAGCTGAACATTCTAATGCTGATGTAACAATCTCCATTGAAAGCAATGGATTTCTAGAACCCTGAATTAGAATTTTTTTAAAACATTCCAAAAAGCCCACTCTTCAAAGTACGTATTTGAGAAGGTGCCCTCTTGTGTCTTTCAGGCTCTTCCCAATCCTACCAGCCCCCCTCCGCCCAGTACCCGCAGGTGTCAGCCTCTGAGCCCGCCTCCTTGCTCCCTCTCGGCCAGATGCCCCACCCCTCGCAGTACGCCACGCCCCCCTACCTGCAGAGCGGGCAGTTCCCCTTCCCTTACGGCCTGAAGCAGCCGCTCACCCACGTATCGAGCAACCCCAACTTCACCCCCCCCTCCTCCTCGCCTTCCTCCTCATCCGGCTCCCTCCACCAGGGGGAGGTGTCGAGCCCGGGCGGGGAGGGGTCGCCCGCGTCGCCCCCCAGCCTGCAGCAGCAGCAGCAGCAGCACCCTGGGATGTGGCCGGCCCACACCCAGCCCATGTTCTCCCTCGCCAACGTGCTCACGCTGGCCATGAGCGTGGCGCAGTCCTTCATGCCGCCGACCTCCATGCCCGGCCCGCTGGCGCAGGGCATGCCCTCCCTCGCGGGCTATGCCCCCCTGTTCGGCCAGCAGACCCAGCCTATGGGCGGGGCCGTCCCGGGCCCGTACCGCGACCTCTACCCGTATCCCGCCCCCTCCGGGGTGCCCGCGGCGCAGGCTCAGGCAACCCCCATGCCTCCGCAGGATGGCGCCGCAGACGCTGGCCCCCCTCCCCTGGCTCAGCCCGGCTCCCAGCAGGACCCGCCTGCCTCCTTCTCCATCCTCGACCAGGCCGAGAGCTCCAGCACCTCGTCTTCCTCAGCGCCAGTCAGCCCATACAGCACGGTGAGAGAGGGCAGGGCCTGTATAACCCGCTACCCGCTACAGCTCACTCAGGGCCGGGCCGTGCACCGCAGTCGTAAATACAGCATGCAATAACGGCCACCGCCACCAGGTGGTGCACTGCATTTCTTCTCATCTTTTTCTCTTTAATTTTACCTGATGCAGCAGGAAACATCCAAACTACAGAGGCCGCATGAAAATAACGTCACCGCCGCTACCTATTGGGTGTTGATAAGACAGCTAATCAATGGCAAAGGCCTGACTTGCATAACTTGCACCAGATGAAAAAGAGTGAAAAAAATGAATGAAATGCGTTTCTTTCCCCTGAAGGTGTCCTCCCCGAGAATGCTGTTCCCGCCCGCGGTGTCCGAACCCCCTGCCACCACCTGCAAGGACAGACTGTCTCCTATCAGTGAGGGTAAAATCTCAGGAGGTAAGAGCGGTTGTCTGGCAGTCAGAGGGTTGCCGGTTCGATCCCCCACCCTGGGCATGTCGAAGTGTCCCTGAGCAAGACACCTAACCCCTAATTGCTCTGGTGAATGCGAGGCATCAATTGTAAAGCGCTTTGGATAAAAGCGCTATATAAATGCAGTCCATTTACCATTTGATTTATTTCACGTTCTTTCACATGGTGTGCAGAAACGCAAGCATTGCCAGATTGCCTGCCTGTTTGCGTAATCGGTTCATCCTTGATAGCATGTGAGCATTTAATAAAGCGGTTACTTCAATGACAGGATCATCAGAGTTCACTAACCTCCTGTCCGTAATTACCTTTGGTTGGTCTAGAGAAGTCGAAGGGAAGTCTGCCACCTACTGCATATATCTAGTACTGCAGTGCCAGTTGTTATTCAAACGCTATGCTGATTTTGTGAAGAAAAAGCATACCAGCTAGCAGTCAGAACTGACTTACTCCAAATACCAAAAAAAAAGTAACTGTGCACATGAAAGTAGACTAGGTGCCTCCCTCCAGATTGTGGTAGTATAACTAAATGTTTAAGAGTTAAGATGAATGAATGGTAAGAGAAAGCATAAGCTCCTCCCTC
Source organism: Anguilla rostrata (assembly GCF_018555375.3). Lineage (NCBI taxonomy): Eukaryota > Metazoa > Chordata > Actinopteri > Anguilliformes > Anguillidae > Anguilla > Anguilla rostrata. Next base: position 8,054,671 of record NC_057949.1, read on the forward strand.
ACTTTCTATCTTCTCCCTCTTCTCTTCAGAGAAAAAGCCCACTGTCACAGTTGGGCGTTTCCAGGTCACCCCCTCCAGGGACATCCCAGCGGGCCCGCCCAGTTCAGACTCAGCCCCGCCCATAGCCAACGGCTCCCCTCCCCGGGACAGCGACGGAGAGAGCAGCACCGAGGAGCAGGGCGAATCGGAGGCCAGCTTCAGCACGGTCACCCCGCCCACACAGCCCCCCGCCGGCCTGCTGCAGGACCTGGGGGACACGCCCCCTCGGGGAGGGGCCAGGGGGGCGGAGCCTGGGGAGGAGGCGGAGGGGCGGAGCGACTGCAGCGGCCAGTCGGGGCCCTCGGAGTCGCGGCTTTGGGACGGCAGCACGGGGAGTCCGCAGGTCAATGCCCCACTGTGGGTGACCTACGCCAGAAGCACCTCCTACATGAGCAGCGATGAGGAGAGCGAGAATGAGGAGATGTGGGAGGAGCTTCAGGAGCTCAGGGAGAGGTGAGTTGCCACTGCCCCTCATTAAAAGAATTCGAAAAGAATAAATCCTTTTTTGTTCATAATTTGGAACTGCAAATTGTGCCTCGATTTGCTGCTATGCCTCCTCCACACCACCAGGGGCACTGTAGCCGTCATGCTGCACTCCTCTGAAGCACTTGACCATACAGACCACACAGTACTACAGCAGGACGGGAGGGAGGGCATACCGCTATCTCTCATTGACAACATGACCAGTGGGTGTCTGCTGTTTCACTGGGGGCAGCTCCAATATAGCGTTTCACCAGCAATGATTGGAGGAAAACAAATACCATAACCAATCATTGGTCACGTTACTGGTTTTTTGTGTGCTAAAAGGCTTTGAATGCGCTGATGGTCTCACTAAATCAGGCTCTGAGTTGTCAGCCGGGCTCTCCGCAGTCAGCCGGGACAGCGCATTACTCCCGCCTAAAGCTGAATTCTCCCTCTCCGTCTCCCTCAGGCACCTGTCGGAGGTGCAGGCCCTCCAGGCCACGCAGAAGCGGGAGATCGAGGAGCTGTACGCGAGGATGGGCAAGGTTCCCCCTCCCGGCATCGTGTGCCCCGCCGCCATGCTGTCCAGCCGCCAGAGACGCCTGTCCAAAAGCGGGGGCTACCCCCCCTCCCGCCGAAACAGCCTGCAGAGACTGGACATCCTGCCCCCGGTAACCACAGGTAACCAAGCAGCTGACCTCGACCAGAGATTGGAAAGTGAGTTTTCATAAGGTTTTCATAAAATGTGCAGATCTGCCATGCGCTATCAATGACTCACTTCACTGATCCAAGTCATATTCTGCTTTGGAGAGCCAATCAGAAATTGACAACTCACTGTAGCTCCACCCCTTTTACATTACACGCATTTCGCTGATGCCGTTATCCAGAGTGCCTTGCACAGCTTTTCGCTTTTTTGCTTTATTTCACACAGAATCCACTCACAGAGTTAGATATATACGACAGCAGCCTACACCTTGCACACAGATACTAGTGTGTCCTACATTGGAACCTGCTATCTTTTAAGTTACAAACCAACTGCCCTAACCATTATACTACCCTGCCAACCGATCATTAGCCTCCTCCTTCTTCAAATCCATTTTCACTTCAAATGATCTCAAAGAACGCCACAGAATAAACAAGGGTTGCGTGTGTACTACACATCATGTCCAGCAGAAAGATCTAGACTCATTTACCGCTTACTGTGAGGTTCCTTCTGAGCTGCGGAGTACATTGAAGCAATATTCAGTGTCCCATGAATATTGCCTGTTCTCATGCCAGAACGCTGAGCAAAGCCTTCTGACTGGCTGGCTGTAACGTTTGTGCGCTGAGAGAAGCCTTTTGCTTGGCAGGCTGTAACGTTTGTGCACTGACCCAAGCCTTTCGATTGGCTTGCTGTAATGTTTGCTAAGTGAAGCCTTCTGATTGGCTGGCTGGAACATTTGTGTGCTAAGTGAAGCCTTCTGATTGGCTGGCTGGAACATTTGTGTGCCCTGCAGGCATCATGCGGAAAAACTCTGTCAGCGGCAGCAGCAGTGGCTCTCAGGAGAGGTCCAGCAAAGGGGTGACCTTTGCCCCCGACTACAGGATGGTGAGCCACTGACCTTTGACCCGGAACTGTACCATATGGACGGTCTTTAGGGGCAAGAAAATATAACTTATGCAAGTGATTCATAGCTGGTTATATTTTAGTCTGCAGGTATGAATCCTCTGCTTTTGGTTTCTTTCCCTCCCCCAGTGAGAAAACCCAATGGTGGTGCGTCTCTGTGGACTACCTCATCAGAGCGGTGACAAGCTCCGCCCCCCATCGGCCTGACGGAAGCTACATCATCGGCAGCCTCTCTCCTCTGGCGGCTGAGCAGCAGCGTGCGGTTCCTGATCCGTCCCAACGGTGCATGGGAGAGGAGAGAGGGGAGAGGGGCGAGGGGAGAGGGGCGAGCCAGCCCCGCACAGCTTTCCACAAGAAGCCGCGCGGCCGGAAGTCTCGGGCAACCGATGCCGGCGCCTTGAGGAAACCCGCCGTCGGTGACAGCGAAGACGTTTAAAATACCGTTGGTATTTTTGGAGCGCAAAGGCAGGTGCCGAGGTTGCGATTGTCATCCCTCTCTTACGCCGTCCTCGTAAACGACAGCGCCTCTTCCTCGCTCCTGAACTCACCGTGAGGAGAGAGCGCTTTCCTCTTCTTTCTAGAACGTTCACGCTGCTGCTCCATTCCGAGCTCCTGTCCAAGTCCCTCGGGCTCGAGCTCAGTCGTGCGCTTGCCTCTCATTTCGTAATCATTCACCGTTGACTGTCTGCCCGTTGGCTGCAGCTACAGTGCCCCCTGGGAGAGAGGCGGTGTACTGCATTCCTCAGACGAGACTGCTGCTGTTACCAGCCGCACACTCCTGAACGCTTTCTACTGCAGCGGCAACACGGTACATTCAGATGTTTCTGCTACTGAATCAAGAATCGAGTTCTGTTCAACAGGGAAGTCAGTAACAAGTCTTACAGTATGTTCCAAAATTATGGCACTGTTACCTGAAATGGCACATCAGCAATACAGATATTTAATAAAAGACATGTTGTATGTAATGTGTACATATTCTCACCTATGACAAGTGTTCTAGCTGGTATTTAAAGCACCTTACATCACTGGCCAAATGTGGGACACTTGTAAACACAACAGTAATTAATTTGAAATTATTTTGAAATATCCAAAGCCTTTGTACCATACATCACTAACAACTGTACATATTTTTTTTATGATGTTAAAAACCAAATATCAAAGATACACAAATGTAGTGAGTGATTTAGCAAACTGAGCAGCATGTGTCTCAAAACATTTGAGACATTTGTCTCAAAGATCTGCAACCGTATGTTTGGAGGAGACATTTTGAGGGTCAGTTTGAAAGTTTAATATGCAGTGAGGCATTCTTTCAAACAATATCCTTTCCTTTTGTTGGGGCAACTACTAATAAAATAAAAAAACCCAAGAATCGAAATGAAAAACCTTAAGTGAAACCACATTTGAAGTCGTTTGCAAATCATCTTGATTAGGCCTAATTAGCTGGAAAACACTTTAATTTCACTCTGCACTTTAGCCATGACTTCAGTGTTCAATGATCTCAATCAGCAAGCCTGGAGACCGGTGCTGGTCATGGCGGCCATTTTGTGAATCTGTCCATTCACAGGTGACGGGAGAGAACCACGGCTTTTGAGTCCATGCCACAGCACGTCCACTTATTGCCTTCCCCTGTCCTTCATACTCTCAGAGAAGCCAAACAAACACCAATAGGCCTGAAGACAAACCATTTTAAAAAGCGCTTCAGTTAAAACTGCCACTTGAAGTGTTACACATATTCACCAGTGTTGTAATCGACGGGTCGGTGGAATGAAAATGTAATGGAAAAAAAAAAAAAACTCAGCTTTGTGCTCGAATAGTGTGCGTCACTTCATTCCCTGCTCAAGAGTTTGACCATCTACAGTACATTGCAGTTACAGCCTACTAAAATGATTTTCCCTCCCCAGATTTTTGGTCCTCAGAAACCTCTTTAATGGAGACAATTGTCTTCATAATGGCAGGTGTGCTCTCCTCCTACGCTGTTATTTAAAGATGGAAGTTGTCATTTCCCTTCTAAATTGAACGCCTTTCTGAGGTATTGCACTTTGCCACAGAAGAACCTGTAGGTGACAGCCAGATTTAATTTGTCTGTATATGGTGACTGCTGAGTAGAGGGTACACACAATCCCTTTGAGAAATCGGTGAATGTGCCTATACATTAAAATGTATTAATATGTCAACTGAAAACATATGTAAAGGAAGCTGTGAATTGTAAACTGTTGCCTTACAGTATGCACACACATTAGGGAAAAAATGTAGTATAAATTAAATGTTTCTTTGAGATTGTATTCTTTTTACACACTGAAAATACAGTATATATTATATATTTAGCCATAGGTCTGTGACTTCAATTTTGTGTTTGATTGTTGTCAGCTGTGTTGCTAGGAAACACAATGATGTCATACTGCCATGCTGATCCCGTGCCTTTCAAATTTTTTTTTTTTACCCTTTAAAGTGTGATTGTATTTTCATCTCCTGAATCATATCTCTAAATACAGATGAAATTTAATATGTAATGGTGTCTTTTTCCCCCCTCAACTGTCTGTGTACTTTAGTCAGAGATGGAGTGAATTCATTCACAATGTCTACGCACTCAAGATGAACAAGTTTACCAATTCACAACTAGTTAGTAACTAAATAAGTTAAGAATTAAATGACCAAATATTTTTAAGGGGCTGTGTTAATTAAAAAGGCAGTGCTGAGGAATATGAACTTTAAGAGGTAACATAAATGTTACACATTACATTATACAAGCTGAATTCACAGCACTTGTAAATGTAGGCAGTGAAATGACAGCTTAATCCATTGTACTATTAATGCTGAATGCTGTCCTTGTTTTTGTGCTGTGCTCACGGTCATCATACTGTTCATGATGTTCTGTTTCCCTTTCTTCTCTCATGGGGTATTCGCTCTCTGTTACAGAGCTACATAATGACTACATTGAGGCTTAGTAAGCACTTAACGAACATTCATAAACACTCATATCCCAGTAATATGACTGTTGCAGCGACAGCTACTATATAAAAAATTGCATTTAAAACATCCAGACAAGTGGTAAATTAACTTCTAATTTATTTTTAGTAGAATATGCCCTGCATTTATCACCAATAATTTAAATATTGTTCTGACCTTGAACAACATAATCTAGGATATTTACATGTTTCATAAAAGGAACAGTATAGATTTATTTTTCTTTAAAGCTATCCAAGCACTTTGATACACAATATTCACCTCAATTGATGTTACTGCTATTGCTTGATGCTATTTCTACTGTATCCAACAAGACCAAATGACACAAATCTTCCCTATGACTTTTAAAATACAACCCCTCCACCCAAATATTGTATTGCCAAATTCAACCTAAACTGCGCCACCCACTCCCCTGAGAGAACCTCTGCAGCTGAAGCATATGCACTCCTCCAGTGCATACATCTGCCACACACAGTACTACAGGGGAGAAATAGCACCACTCAGAGAAAAGTCATATTTCTCCACAGCAGAAGCCTTTGGACAGCAGCCGTGGCATCGTTGGGAGGCAGTAATTTAGTAATTGAGGAAGTAATTTACACAAGGGAGATGTCAGCTGACACATTCAGGAACCCTACCAGTGGCAGGTCTAACACCCCGCAAAAAAACCTATCGTCCGTTTCAAATACGTGCATCTCTTACATAGAATGCCCTCATAGACAGGGGCTAATAAAGTTCAGAGTAGGATTGGGTTTTCTGCACAGACGGACTCGAGTTTCAGTTGGCTCCTGTCCTGGGACCCCTTGACATGGCAAACCTGGCCTCGTCATCCAGCTCGTCCATGATCCTCTCCTGTGACACTGAATAAATGGTGTAGCCAACTGAGAGGTGCAGTTAAGGTCAACAGCGAGTTTGGATCGCACCTGAGGCCTGTATCACGTCCAACATAAAATCGAAAATAACCCGTACATGACGTCGCTAAACGTGTGGCTGTCGAAAGGCTGTCAGTTTCAGTAAAGTTAAGGCGTCAGAACAAATGCTTTGTTCACAAAGCAAGAGGCTACGTAACTCGGGATTCCCCCTCCCATATGAAACAGAATGTGGCTTACATTCAGCCTAATATTTCACAAGAGTCACCTCTGAAACAGTTGTTGTTGCTAAGAAAGTAAAAAGAGTGAGTAGAAATTCCCTGCGTGCAGACTACGAAACTTTTGATTTCGTCGAACTAGATAGCATTGTTGTTATCAACGTAAAAACGAAAATGCAAGCTTTGGTCAGTTAGCTCATCTGAAATCGCAAACTTTTCTAGTTTGCAAGCTAATGTTAACCACTCGAGGCATTATACAGTAGCTAATTAGCCCAACTCACGGTTTCACCACTTCAAGTAACCAAATATCTCACCTATTAATCGCCTAATTACACTACGTTGCGACCTTGAGTTCACCAATCAATAGCCTAGTGAAGAACCAGACGAACGATACTAAAGCGATGTCACGTGATCACAACACACCATAAAAATGCCTACACATACAATCTGGAGCCACTACCATGAGGCTTTCACCTATTTTTTTTACAGTCTGTGGCTTTCACTCATCATTATTGCCACAAATGACCTCTGTTCGTAATAGTGTATCGAGCGCAGAAGTAAATCAAGTTCCCAGTCATGAATTTGTAAGGTACAGCAAAGGATACATATGCCCATCACAAAAGCACCAATGAGTAGTCCTGTAGCGACATTCCGACCACGAAGTTTCTGTGAGTGGTTCCTCAGCCGTTCGAGATCCGCTCTGCGAATGTACTCTTTCTGTGCAGCAGACAGAGGCTTCTTTGGATCAGCGGTATTCATGAACGCGAACTCGGCAACACGCTTCCCTTCCTTGTCTGCCATATTTGATTTTGAACTATCCACAGCGACCTCCGGTGGTCGAGTCAAGAACTGAATATACACCCTGACGTACACACGTGTAAAGTCCGTGTTCTGACGGTTCTGACAAACCAGCGCATATTCTGCTACCTTGACTGTTTTAGACGTGAAACCAAATCAAGAAAACCACGTCCGGATATCTGAAGCTAAACTGTATTTTTTAACGTGACGTATGATACTACATTACAATACATTTATTTGGCAGACGCTTTTATCAAAAGCGATGTACAATACTGAAGGTCATTGGAACAACTACAAAACACAGGTCCGATAAGGTACAATAGCCTCATTATGTAACAGTTATTCATAGCCATGAACACATTAAGTCCAGTTAAAACAGCAAGCATAGGCTCGGTTAGGGAGTAATGTTAAATCAAACTAGGAGGCATGGCAACAAGCTGATGTACTAAATCATGACGTATGGCATACGCCTGCAATTCATTTATGTCCTCCACAACATTGTAACGCAAAACTGTAGCTTTACACAGTTAAAAAGTAACTTTAAAAAGTGCAAAATTCAGTTTTAGGGGTCTGCAATGCTGGGCTAATGTAGATTAAATTATTAGGTTTAAAATAATGATAGGACAGGCACGACTACGGTGGTATTGATAAACAGGCAACCACGTAGACTAGCTTGCTAGTTCTGAACGCTACAGGTATTAAAATAGGCCTACAACATGAAAAAAAAGATTTGGCCTCTAGCTTCCCTTGTTATGTACATCGTTAGTGTCAGCTCCGTGGTCACTCACCAAGACATCAGTCCAACTCGAAGTTCTAATCAGACCACATCTCAATCTCGTGCCAATCCCCGATAATTCTGTTAATCTTCCTCGCCCGTTCCCGGTCTCTGGGACGCCTAACATGCCTAGATTTGTAAGGCTGTAGGTCCTTAGTGTTCATTATTAATTGTATATTCGACCGCTTTCTATGTCAACTAGGTTTATGCTTCCTTGTAACTCGACTCCATTCACTCTCCAATTTCTCACCTCAATCAAGTTTTTAAATTGGGCGTGGCAAATGACGTTACGAAATCAAAACCAGCTGTAATTATAACCGTCAAGCATTAAATCAAATTCCATTTCACAGGCGTGCCGCACCTAAAAGTCACAATGTAAATAACTAAATTAACTTCCCCTTTCACAGATTTTTTCGGCAGTTTTAAAAAATGTTTCCTACCTTAGGAGCACAGAATTATGGGTTGGATTAACTGTGATTGACAGTGAATGATACGTTGGTCCATGTACAGTTTGGGTCAGGTAGGCCAGTGTTTGCTGCTCTCGTAGGCTAGGCCTATATCACACATGTTCTTTGGAAACTGATACTGAACAAGTTTTCCCCGTCTCTCCACTGAAAGAGGTATTTTTTTGGATGAGGTAAACATGTCTCTGGTGGAGATTTAAGGACAGCATACAGTACATGAAGATGAACACAAAACATGCATTTTCCATGAAAAAATTCCAGGGCAACTGGGAACAAAAATTAAGTTATTTTTTTATTAAAAGAACATTTGTAGGGCAAATCTTCTCTTATGTATGTACAATGTCCATCAAATTTCCCAAAAAGACCTTAGATTTAACACTTTTGTATCATCCAGTTTTCACATAGCAATAACGCTAACAAACTGTTGAGTGTAACCATCTGTCATTTAAAGTATGGACCATCATTTATAACATATATACTTTTCTAATTGTACTGTGCCTTTTCAATATAAAGTAGCTACATTAATGATATTTTTCCCCACTTTAAATGTTTAGAAAAGTTGTACAATACACATTAAGCAATTAACCGTCCCTTTCACATTCAGGCAATGACAGTGGCTATTCTTTTGTACAGTATTTCCCTTTTTATATTAAAGTAACATACCTTTGAAGGCATTTTAAACAAAGCATCATTACAATGTTTTGTAAAATACAGCAACTCTGCAGCAAAATCCATATTTCATAAACCTTCCCAAGGTTGAATGTGGCCTATAAAGGAATCCCAATGAAATCTAGACAATGGCATTGCTCTGAACAGCACGTATATGCCACAAAATCAGCACGTATCAAATATCATCAAACGATTAGGTTACCCCAGGCTTCATGTACGCATCTAATAACATCAAGGCATTTGATTAGCACAGCTTGTTGATGTGTGGCCAAAAATGATAACAATAAAAAAATCTCATTTTGGTCCAGACAGTTTTACTAGTGCTAACAACCTTCTTTATCCTAATCTCTTGACAGGAAGTGAGAAGATTAGGAGTACCAAAGCAGATAGATAGGGAAATGAAAAGTGGAAGAAGAGAGGGATTAGAGATTGAATAGAGGGCCTACGGACTGTCAGATGGAGATTCACACATCAGACAAAAAACCCCACCAATTTAAACAGGCCTGAAAATAAAAATGGTCCCCACCCCGGCAGTCCCCACCCAGCCACACTGTCCAATGTTTTAGCCTGTGTCCCCTTGTCCCCTGTCCCGTCCCATGTCCCCTGTCCCCTGTCCCCAGTACGATTCCAGAGTCTCAGTTCGGGCCGAAGATCTGATCATACTCATGAAGAATGAGCTCCACGATTTGGCTCTGGAAGACCATGTGCATGGTCATGTTGGACGACTCGGTCTCGGGCCGGAGCAGCGTGGGGCCGAAGACGATGGCCACGCTCTGCTCCGACATGCGGTTCTCCTCGTGATGCTCGATGACCCTGCGGGAAGGACACGGGTTTGTGAGATCATGTGACCGTTCTGGACGAGAGCGCTGATGGGATAGGCCTCCTCTGTAGCGGGGGAGGAGTCGGGCAGGGAGGACGTACTCACTTGCGTAAATGTTTGAAAAGGGCCTTCATAGTTTCTAGATTCGGCAGTGGGAGAATCTTAACCAGGTCCTGAATGAAAGACACCTTCTGTCTTTTATCAGGGACTTCTACACAAGAAAATAAAAAGGCACAAGGGGGCAAAAAATCAATTGACCATTTCTCAATTCAATTCAGTTCATATATATTTATATATATGGGCCATGAGGCCACCAGCAATGGGTCTTATAGTACCAATCAAATGTGATGCTAACAATGCTGGAGCTTATTGTACAAGTGGAATATTATGCTCACATTATTGGAGCTTATAGTACAGGTGGAACATAATGCTTACAGCATTTGAGCTTATAGTACAGGTGAAACATTGCATTACATAGTACACCCCTATAAAACCCCCTTCAAGGCTGGGCCAATAGTTGCCTCGCTATTGTGGACCTCTGGACAAACAATGGCGTGGCTGGGACTCAAACACCCAGTTGCTCACACTTTTACCTTCAGAACTACCGTCTTAACAGCATGACCCAACTGGAGGCTACTTATTGTTGGACATGATGCTGAAGGCTACTTATTGCTGGACATGATGCTACCAGTAATAGGGTAGGGGAGGAGCCGCTTACTGATGGCAGCGATGAAGCGGTCGAAGAAGCTGTAGGGGAAGAGAGGCTCGGGAAGCTCTCTGAGGAAGAGCTTCAGCGCTCCCGTTACCACGTGGATCTCCTCCCACTGTCCGTCATCCAGGTCCAGGTTCTCTTCTGAGGGACGGGGACGGGGGGGCAGAAGAACACTGAGACACGTTCACCGAGTCTAACCATCTGCTCTCTGCGGCTTTCATTCATAAAGCATTTCCTAGCTCATGGGTCAAAGGTCAAAGAGCTCTTAAGAGTACATGGAAGCAGTGCAACAACACAACACTAAGGTTATTGCGTCAAAAGAAGGGATGGAAGACCAAGGTTTTCCTGAACCTAAAAACGGGCAAGACTACAATATGATGTCAGTATTGATGTGAGCCAATCACTGAGTATTTCCTGTGGAAAGCAAAACATTTTCATTGGTTGAGACAAGTCACTGACAGCTCAGCATAGGTCTCCCACTCTGCCATCACTAGTCAAAAGCATTGCAAATCTGTTATTAGTTGTTTGAAATATGCTGTAATTAGCTGTGAGGCGCACGCTGAGAGGCTCGTACCGTGATCCGCTTTGTGACGAAGCTTTTGTATGGTGGCCAGGTTTCCGCTCACTCTGTAGATCCCATCGACACTCAGGCCTGCTCGTTCCACGCGCGAGAGACGGATAAATGAGTCAATGCCCATCAGAGCCCACGAGGACGGCTTAGCGAAACAGTACGGAGGATGACTGAGACACCGAGAGCGTATTTTAATCGACTCACGTTGGCAACAGCTTGCAGAAATAGAGCAAAGTAGTCTCACATTAATGTTGAAATTTGTAGAGGAAATACAGATCAATAATCAATTTGAACTCTTTAGTTACAGAGTACATGGTTTAAAAGGCACTTTTTCCTTAAGATTTTCACGGAGGTGGTCCTCAATAGTATCATATGCATAAAGTCACAATGCTAAGAAAAAGGTATAGAAACAGCCCACCTCGTCTCTCCACGGCCTTGATGCACTTCTCAACAAAGCGCGGGATGGCGGTGTTCTCCCGACTACACAGAACGTCCAGGTTGCAGCCAAACACGTTATCTGGAGAATGACCATAGACTAACTACACAGCTGATTCTAGCGCTTCTGTTTGAGGGGTTAAACATCTCTTTCTGTTTTACTGCTGCTCTTGTCAGCCCATTTGAATACACTCACAGAATTTGTCTGTATCGTCTGCTGAATTGATATTAAAAGATTTTATGTAATGTAGGGGTCATTAAAGGGCTATACAGCTAAGCAGAACCATTTCGAATTGCCTCCATGCAGCCAAATCTGGCCTGCCAGAGACATACTCTTGCCCTCTGAACACTGAGAAGAAGCATTATTTAGATAGAATTCAGAATTTATTGTTTAGAATTTTGACTCAGGTCTGTAGCTGTACAGTGTCAGCACACCTCCCACTAGAGACAGAATAATAAATACTAGCTATTTCATTATCAAGGCATCGACATGTAAAGTCTGTAAATACATTGTTTCCTAAATAGTACCTGCTAAAAAAAAAAACACTTCTATACACTACTGCAACTGGTGCATCAGAAGAGAATCACTATCACATAAGACACGCAACAGGCAACTCCTGACAAAGGTCAAGATGACCGAAATGTTCTATGTATAATTAATGAAGCGCATTTCTAAGTGAGACATTGTGCGGAACTCCACTTACATGCGATAAATAGTACCTGGTTTAGCACATGGAGAATGTAACGTCACAGTTATCTTGTGTAAAAGTCTAAATTAGTCGGTGGAAGACGTCTGGGTCACCACAGTGTCCTCACCCCGGATGTAGCCTTTCTCCTTGACGGACTGCAGTGTGGGCCTCCTCTGGAGGAACTTGCGTAGTTTGGTGCGCACCCTCCCCTGATCGGTCTCCCCGCTGTTACTCGATGTGCTGGGCCTGTTGGCTGCGCGGGACAGAGGGACACCATCACTGCACCGCCCAATGCCTTGGGGGGGCACTAAAGCTGAAAGGGTTAAACTGAATGGATCTTATGAATATTCAGACCCAACTTTATTTGCTCATGGGAATTCACATAGATTGACTTGAAATTAATTGTCATAGCGTAAATGTTATTTGGGTGTGCACAAGGTGGGATTAATTGGCCAATTGAAGGGTTACTCTGTAAAAGGGACCCAGTGTACCATCGTTTCAAGTTTTGGAAAAAGGTCCAAGACCAAAACGTGAACTTGATTATTAGCAGAGAAAGAGTGAGCTTCTTTTTCTTTTACAAAAGACCCACTTAAATGAAATAGGTGTACATGAGAATTTAAGCTGCCCCGAAAGGGGATGTGGCTGACCTTGTCTGCACTTCTGAATGTAACTAGGTTACCGAAGGTCAAAGAAAGCACCTGAATATTGAGGCAAAGGGGAAACTCTGGAATGTTAATGTGACCCTGACTTCACTGAGCAAAAAAAAAAAAAGAAAAAAAGAAAGACCTGAACTGGACAGGAGATGAAAATATTCTTTGTGTCCAGTTAGTCAGTAATACGTACCTCTCCTCTTTTCCTTGTCGTCTGTGGGACTGGGGGACTTCTCTTCCTCATCATTCTCTTCCTCAGAGTGATGCTCATGATCCTGTGGTAGAATAAACATAGAAGGTCCATTAACATACAGTCCCAGTCATCATCATCATCACCATTATTATTATTATTATTATTATTTATCAGACTCTCCTATCCAGAGCAATTTACACAGATTACCAATTACATATCCAGATATTTACTCAAGTCAATTCAGTTCAAGTTCCCTGTTCAATGGGGGTATCTGAACCTGGCACCTCTGAGTAACCCCTATGACACACTACCACACACACTACAGGGTGGAGGTGCTGGGGAGGATGCTCCGGGCTGCACCCCTACCCGCCACTCACCAGCTGACGGATGGTTTCCACGATCACTTTGTGCCAGTCGTTGATGATGCTCTCTGTGTCGTACTGCACCAGATACTCCGACCCATGGCGCGTTTTCAACTGCCGGAAGATGTAAGGGGATATCAGAGCGCTACACAGGAGGGGGATATCAGAGCGCTACACTGGAGGGGGATATCAGAGCGCTACACAGGAGGGGGATATCAGAGCGCTACACGGAGGGGGATATCAGAGCGCTACACTGGAGGGGATATCAGAGCGCTCACACTGGAGGGGGATATCAGAGCGCTACACTGGAGGGGATATCAGAGCGCTACACAGGAGGGGGATATCAGAGCGCTACACTGGAGGGGATATCAGAGCGCTACACTGGAGGGGGATATCAGAGCGCTACACTGGAGGAGGGATATCAGAGCGCTACACTGGAGGGGATATCAGAGCGCTCCACGGAGGGGGATATCAGAGCGCTACACTGGAGGGGGATATCAGAGCGCTACACGAGGGGATATCAGAGCGCTACACTGGAGGGGGATATCAGAGCGCTACACGGAGGGGGATATCAGAGCCTACACAGGAGGGGATAATCAGAGCGGCTACACAGGAGGGGGATATCAGAGCGCTACACTGGAGGGGGGATATCAGAGCGCTACACTGGAGGGGGATATCAGAGCGCTACACAGGAGGGGGATATCAGAGCGCTACACTGGAGGGGGATATCAGAGCGCTACACTGGAGGGGATATCAGACGCCGTAACAAGGAGGGGGATATGCATGAGCTGCTACACTGGAGGGGGATATCAGAGCGCTACACTGGAGGGGGATATCAGAGCGCTACACTGGAGGGGGGATATCACAGCGCTACACTGGAGGGGGATATCAGAGCGCTACACAGGAGGGGGATATCAGAGTGCTACACTGGAGGGGGGATATCAGAGCGCTACACTGGAGGGGGATTTCAGAGCATGCATAAAAAATTCAGTCAGCGCATTACTGGATGACAGATCAGGTGACAAAATGCTTCAAAAACCAGCTACAGTACAGTATTGCATTAAGTCCATGAATCTTTTTGCCAAAAGTTTTTTTTAAATTAGATGACTACATGGCAGAAATATTCGCTGTGAAAAGTAAGTCCAGGCTGTGTTCTTTATGAACACAACCTGGGCCGTGTAGTTTCCTATATTCTGCACATTTCGTACATCTGCATACCTCCAGAACATGCTTCTTGCTGGATTTGTCCTTGGAGGCCCAGTTAACATTCGCCCCTCGTAGCTCCACTGTGAATTCTGGGACGATCTGATTGGTTCTGTTCTGTGGAGATGGAACACTGTTATTCAAACAGCTGACAGTACACGTCCCGGGGGCAATTCGCTACGCCCTGAGGTCATACCAACAACTCATTATAGAGAGAGAGCGAGACACGGTAACCAGCTACATTTTTAATAAGCGCAAACAATCCAAAAGGTGTTCATTTAATTATGAAATCACCAATGCCACAACTGCTATCCTTTCAATAATAAGAAAGAGAAAAAAATTAATGGAGAGAAGAAATTAATAAGAAGCAAGGAGTCCCTTTTTTAAAAAAAAACCCAAAAACAATCCAAAAGATTGACATGAAAAACAACTTTTTTTTGTCCTTCTTGACTCTGTCCTCCATAACAATTTCACATTATGTTGACAAAAACAGCATTGAATGTGATTCACAGTGAGCTTTCAGAACCACACAATACCACTCAGGACGCATACCTGGGACTAAGAGTGTAGCATCTGCTAATGCCAGATAAAATGGGATTCCAACCTTTCCCAAAAGATATTTCTCTGAAACGTGACCCCCGGGTCCTCTGGGGGGGGGGGGGGGGGGGTTAATCCCTCTTGGCAGACCCCAGCAGAATGTATCCTGAGAAGTCCCTGGTTGGGTGGCAGTGAATCTTACCGGGTTTCCGCCGGGCATGAACTTGGGGTCTTTATGAAACGTCAGAATTCCACCGTGCAGGACCGTCCAGGACTGTGCCCAGTTTTTCCTGCCAGAAAGATTTTCAGATTGCACATTAGATTACAAACTTGATTAGTCATGCAAAAAAAAAAAAAATATATATATATATATATATATATATATATCCTGCTCTGGATCCATTCCAGGCCTGATTATATAAGTTATATAAGTTAACTTCGATGGTCGAAAAATGAGCAGAGAGCTGGGGTTACCTAAGCCTTTTCCCATTCTCAGCTATCTTGGTTTTGTTGAGAATTCCTGCCTTTTCCAAAGTCTGGGCCTAAAAAAACAGACATGAAAGATGAGAATGCTTCAAATCTGTCAAACATCAGTGATCTTTAAAAACACACGTGCAAGGAAAAGGACTATAGGAACCCGTGATTGTATAAGTTTGACAGTGATGAAGACACTGCGTGAGTAGCTCAATAGGCGGATATCGCTACTGAGCCATGAGGCGCTGTTGCGCTTCATTTGTATAGAACTTTTTACAGAAAACTTTACAGAGTAGCAGAAAAAGAGCAAAACCCAGGCTCAAACCCCCAAATAGCAAGCACATGAGGTACAAAAAAAACTCCCCAGTGGGGAGAAAAACCCTAAAAACAGCGGTGAGAAAAAACTCCCCAATGGGAAGAAATTTCGGGAGGAGCCCAGCTAGAGAGGGGGAGCCCATCCTCCGCCACCCCGTCTGGTGTAAAGTAGCAGTAGAACGGGTGCAACGGATGTAATGTAATAAGGGACCAATCACAGCAAATAATATAAGTTAAGCAGGTTATAGTTGAGGTAATGAACTCATTTGAGAAGTGAAAATGAGGGGACCGTGATTCCAGCCAACTGAAACCCTCCCATCCCTGGGCAATGCTACAGTCAACTGCGTGTCACACTCTGAGTTTGCTGGTCACAGTCAGTACTCACACGGTCACGGATTTGCAACCACACCGCAGGTAGAACTGTGCCTTAAAAGGATGAGCCCCCCAGCAGCCCCCAAAGATATTCATTTTTAAAAGTAAATGAAGTAAGTAGAGTAAAAGGGCAAAAAGTACAGAATTAATTTTTAAAAATCAGATCAACTGATAATTTTCCAATGTTAAATACAGTGTTGCTATTACCTAGAAAGTAATATTATGAGAACAACATATATCAAAGTTATAACAGGATTTTGTAGAATCTAGCAAGTCCATATTACAGCTAATGTCTGCATTTCTGCATCTACGCATCTTTTCTGCTGTACCTAACCACTAGGGGGCAAAATACTATCGTGAGCAATGTTTCAAGAGCTGAGTATTACAGGAAACATTGTTTACTTCAGACCCCCGTCCTCAAGTCCAACGGTTGCCCATTTAGTCAGGACATTAGGAAACCGGGCATATTACAATCGCTCAGCGCGACCCAAAGAGGTCTGAGACTGAAATGTGTTAAGTGCAGGTGTAAGCTGAGCACTGTTTGTTTAATGCCCTGGGTACTGAAGCTTCTGTGCACACATGCAGTCAGCCTGAAACATACGTTAGTTTGGCATCTATGTGGTTTACAGCACATTCTGGTTAGACAGCATTTACATGCCATGCCCTTTCACACGATAAATCTTTCTCATCAATTCTGTCAGTCTAGTAATATGTTCATTAGCATTTAAAACTAAATTAAAGCCAGGATTTTAAATATAAAAATTCACTCAGTACATCAAATTCTTAAAATCGATTGAGATGGAAAAATCACTGCACAATATTAATATTCAATATTTGAGTATATACAATATTTGAGTTTCAGTTAAAATGGTGAATACACTACGTGTCATGTTTAGTATAACTACACTATTTACACTAGACACATTTAGTTTAATTTAGTTTAATTTGCACCAGTATGCAAGTGCTATAGGTTAAGGTGTCAGAAGTTGAGTTGGAGAATCTGACATCTGTATTGAGACGCTCGAAGCACAAATAAACTTCTTATTTTAAAAAGTAAACAAAGGAGAAATTCCACAAAGAAAATGAGTGACAGAATATTTTGCTAGAGTTAGTATGCATCAACCCATACCAGTTACTATTTTTCTTAAAATGACTTCACACATGAACCACTTTTTCATAAATGGTGTTACAAGAGCAGTTATTAGTAACAGGCAGCAAGCCCCCAGTTCCCCTGCGCACCCAGCATCTGGCAGTCCCGGATGAGGCGTTAGAACCCACATGCTGTTGAGAATCTGAGCTCTGATTGGACGGGCTCCTCCGGTGTTTGAACCTATCAACCTTGGAGAGAGAAACAAGACACTGTTGATGGGGGGAGGGGGTGGGGACAGAGATTTGTCATAACACGAGCGACAGCAGGTAAATTCTGTGGCACAGTTTTGCCTTTTAAAACATCTGGTCTCATCTCAGGCCTGCCGTCAGGAACCCTGGTGGTGAAAAGACGCACCTGATGAAGTAACTCTGGTGAATTGCCTGCGCTGGATGCATCGCTGCCCTGGTCCGAGATATTTCGCATGTGGCTGGGGAAGAACTTCTACCCAGGGGGAGGAGGAGGGGGAGAGGGAGAGGGAGTTAACATCATCACCATGCAATAAATAAGATGAAGCCCATTAAACACAATGCAGTCTGTAAGGGGCTCAGCACCCTCAAATTGATCTGGGCTCATTTTGAACAAAAAAATAAATAAAAAATTAATAAAAGGGAGAACTTAAATGTCAAAAATGTTAAAACCCAGGGGAAAGCAGTTTATCTGGAAAAACTTGATATTGCTTGCATGACAAGGTTGTTGCGAGTCATGTGAAAAGCAAAAGCTCAAAATAAACAGGCATTACATTACTGCAACACCCATCCAGTATTACCACATTACTGCATTCTATTACAATAACAAATGACAACTTGTAAAGCCAGCTAAATTTTGGTTGGTCGGTTGGTTTAAAAAACGACAAGTGACTGGCATTTAATTGAACAGGACTCAGTTTAACCAGGAGTGCCAGATCTTACGTATGCACATCTGTACACAGAGCCACGGTCCTCAGTACAATGCTTTCATCAGGATTATGTGACTTTTAAAAAAAATAATTTTTTAAAGCAGAATCAGCCGGGCTGTGTCCTGCTCCTGTTGAAGGTAACGGGGGGGTGGTGTGCACACCTGAGCGGGACAGGTATATCTGTCACTCACACTGACTGACTCACCAATTCTTCCTTAGGCGGGCTGAAAGGGGAGGGGGTGAAAGAGGAGGAGCTTCCGGACTGCCTCCAGTTCTTCAAAACAGACACGCCCTCGGAGTCAACCCCATTCCCCACCTTGGGTGGTGAGCTGGCGGTCACCGAAAGCTGGGGTGGGGTGGGGTGGGGTGGTGTGTGTGTGGGGGGGGTTGGTCGAGGACATGAAGCGATCAAATTGGCAAAAGGAAACAACATCCCCATTAAAATCAAAACTACAGCTTAGCATTTATGTAATAACATGTCTGCTTTCTCCATGCAAGAACAGGACAGAACTCCTCCACCCCCCCCGCCCCTACCCAAAAGGACTGTAGAAATTCACTATTATTTTGCAAGCTGTTCGAATGCAAGGAAGCACTTGCACATTAGTACAGAGAGCTCTACGTGGCTGCAGCAGACATCACTAAAAACATTAGAACATTAATACTTATTTAGCTGTCATACAATAACTAAAATTTGATAGCACCTATTTGAAGGAGCATAATGCAAACAAATATTTAACACTGGCTCTCCTCACTACCTCAGGCAGGTTCCACTGAGACCGGGACCCATCATTCAGGTAGTAGTACGCCTGTCCTTTGTCATCCATCGACTTGATCCACTGCCAGAAACAAGAGGACTTCAAGTTAGAAGAGAAAAGGTTGAAGGAAAACGCTGTCTACATTGCAAAAGGGACCGTTTGCAGGTAGTTGCCATTTTTTTCTTGCGGATTTGCATAAACTGACAGGGCATAAAGACATGCACAAAACAGTGGACACTTGCTAACGTCAACAAGCTAATCTGTGACATCTCTAAACCAGGCCGTGTGCTACTAAAACACACGCGAATCGGTCTCGTTTGACCCTCTGAAGAGCAGGTTCTTTGGAACAGTTATTTTCAAAATTTTAAGTCAGTGTTCTAGAACTCCACTGCTTTCACTTTCCAGATTGCTAGAGATCACAAATAAGTGATTTGAATGCTGCGATCTCACACCTTAAAGAGTTAAAAAGGCCTCATTCATGAGTCTCACCCGTCTCAGGCAACAGTACTTCCTTGGGAATAACCGCAGAAACAAACCACAAAAGCACAAAAGAGAAATTCTAGTGGGACTTGAAGGGTGGGAATCATAAAACTGGTGTCAAATATGAAACGTATGTGTCTGAGTTGGGACAAGGCTGTTGTTGCTGTTGAAAAGACATGAAGCAGTAGGTTAAATGCGTGTGAGCGGCAATAACGCTGTTCCCACCAATCCACAAAGAGAAGCTAACGTCCAAAAGACTAAAGATAACACGACAACGGAGGAAAAAAAACAAACTCATAATGGAATTTTTACTCTTATCAGCTGTGTGGAAATGGTCCGGTTCGATTTATGCAAATGGTTTCTATATTATGCCATGGCAAAAGGGCAGGGTTTACAAGCACATGGTTGAGGTGGGAGACATGCGAAAAAATATCTTTCTACCTGTACATCATTCACTTTCCACAGACATTCACACCAGCAAAATTTCACACTGCCTTAGTGTACAATGCAGCTGTTATGACATGCATTTAAAACAAAATTAATTCCATACAGATGAAACCAATTTTGGGGAAAAATTTAAAAGGTCAGAATCTCTTCTCTGATTTTAAAGGAGCCACACCTTCACTCGCAAGTCATGTGACCTCCTTACCTGTTCCTGCGTGTGCTCGCTGGTGAACACCATCTTGCCATCTGGGTCCATCGAACGTGTCCAACCTGCGGGGGACTTAGTCTCCAAACTGACCCGCGGGATGACCGAGCGCTTCAGAGGGGGGTAGGTGAAATCTTTGGGGAAGGTCTTTGGGGGTGTCTTTGAGCGCTCCTCGTCCTCCACGGGGTAGTCCTCATCGGGGAGGGGGGGCTGGAGAAAACAGGACGGGGAATCAAAGACGGGGCATCAAGGACAGGGAAACAAGGAGGGGGAATTAAACCTAAGCAAGACCTTCCGTACAGTGCAATAGATACAGTAAAATAGAGTTGATTACACTACAAAGTTAGGTTATTCATCCTTCTAGGACAGGTCAACCCAACCAATTTCAAGCCAAGAAATGAGGTGAGTGAACGCTTGAATTAGGAAATTAACTACTGAGGAGTCATCCCTGGCCAATAGAGCAGTGTTTCTTCGACTATGGGTCGGGACCCAAAATGGGTGACGGGAGTGTATGAAGTGGGTCCCGGAATGAGCCTGTAGTCCACTCGACAGAAAGCTACTAAATGTATTATTTGGGTCCCGATATCAAAAAGTATTTCCAATTTGGGTCCCAATATTAAAAAGTTTAAGAACCAGTGCTACAGAGTATTGAGCACTATGTAAAGATCAAGATCTTGATCACCCCAATGTATTGTTATCAATCTGTGTATAATCCACACTCTGGGAAAAGAGGGGTTCCAGAGTGCTTGTTTACACACAGCCAAAACTCCCTTCAGGGTGGAATTAGGAAGGTGTCACGTACCGGACCGTCCTGCGGGGGCTCTGTCAGGCCCGGGGGCTTTGTGGGCCCGGGTGGGGGGGACTCCAACCCTGGGGGTCCCCAGGACGTCTCTCCGGACACGTGGTTGTAGAAGTAATGGCTCCCGCTGGCCTCGTCCAGGAGCTTCTCCCAGTCCGAGCCCCCCACGGCGGGGGCGGGACCAGGGGCGGGGGTGGGGCCGGGGGTGGGGGTGGGGGTGGGGCCAGGGGCAGGGGCGGAGCCGGGGGCAGGGGCGGGGGTGAGGCCAGGGGTAGGGGCTGGGCCGGGGCTACGAACGGGGCCAGGGCTGGTGGCGGGGGCAGTCGAGGGCGGGCTGGACGAGGGAGAGGGAGAGGACAGCACCACCGGGGGGGAATCAGGCTCCATGAAGGGGCTGCGGGGGTTGTCCCAGGTGGACTGCCCTGAGGTGGGGTTGTAGTAGAACTCCTTCCCGCTCTCTTGGTCAGTGTGCACCTCCCATTCCTCCGAATCTGTGGAGAGGTGGCGGGGCGCAGCGGGGGAGGAGGACGAGGGCGGGGCCAGCCGCGGAGCGCTCTTCTTCAGCTCTGATATGTTGACGTACAGTGCAGTGTCAGGGTTGGTTTTCTCAAGCTGCAGAGAAATGGGAGCAGAGGTCAGTCTTATCAAATAAATGTAATAAACAAATGACTATGCGAGGCACATATATCACAGCTATTTAAAGCTAATAATACTGCCGGGCTTACTTATTTGCATGAGTCATCCATGTATGCATCTTTCTTATTCAAATCACAGATCTCTGATGAGTAGTCAGGTGATGTCAGTCGAAGGATATTATTGATCAGCCACACTGAAACTGTGATTGAACTAGAAGCCTTGGTTTAAAGCTGAATCCTAGTCATATCTTTCAAATACCAAATAAAGCACCACAGTCAGTGGTTAACTTGGTAGTCAATCTGATAGTCTTGGCAGTCAACCTATGTTTGGGAAGAAATGATTCAATCACAATCCCTATTATGTTCATGCATTTAGAAACAAAGTAAATATCCATACTTTTTTTTTTTCATGGGCGAACACCTTAAAGATACGTTAAAGCAGGGATCTCACACACCAGTCCTGGACGACTGCAGTGTCTGCTGGTCTCCGTTTCTATCAGTAGAAAATGTAGGCCTCTAAAATAAGGTGTAGAGACTCTTTAGCCAATCAGTGATGCAAATAAAACACTTAACTGATGAAGCCCCAAAACCACTGGATTTGACACTTGAGGTCCATGCATTAAAACAATAGAAATACTAAATGAAAACCCACAATACCCCAACACTCAATCCCACCAACAGTTGAATTTACAGACCTAAGCATGGCACTATGCTAGCTTTTTTTTTTTTTTTTTACCAAGGAGCACTTGTGCTTCTAATTATAAAAATTTAGATGCACATTAATGCATCCCAATTAGTAGATGTCCTAAATTATTTTTCCAGTTAGCACACATCAAGTTTCAGGAGCAAATACTCTTAAAATGAGAGCACAGTATGGCCCTGATGCATAACACGCGAACGCGCACACGCACACACAAACACACGCACACAGCTAAACAATCCTTTCAGTTCCTTTTCCATGTTTGCAGAGGGATTCTGAGATAAAACTCAACGCCTGAACGACACCCCACCCCTACGCCCTGCCGCACCCCCCATCCCGTCTCAGCTTGCGGCCCGTACAGGTAACTGCACCTTTACCCGACCGCATGAGAAAGGATGGGAGAGAATGGGAATGGGGAGTATCATTGTGCAGAACCTCAAAGGCTCGAGGATCAGATGACATACACACAAGGCTCTCTCAGAGTTCTGACGGACCTGCTTCTGTAGCCCTCGTGAGGAGTTACAGCCGCGGAGGAAACCTCTGTATCATCAGTGCCGCGCAAAACCACAGCGTCTCCTTCCGAAATCAGCTGAATTATTTCCCGCGTTCTCGAACGTGTCATTACAGCTTATTCACAAGGGAGACGTAGTGATGGATTATGATTTTCAATGTTTAAAAATAAAAAAAAATAGACATACAGGGCTTATAGCATGACATACAGTGCTTGTTAGCATGACATAGAGAGCTTATAACATGACATACAGGGCTCACAGCATGACAGCAGCAATGTCAGTTCTTCAAATGCTCTGCTCAGAGGAAATGAAAAATAATTCCTTCCCAGGGTGTGTCAGCCACCGCAGATCATAACAATAACGTGTCAAACGACGTGTCACCTGCACCAGCGAGGAGAAGGTTTCCATGACACGGGCCCTACAGCACAGATACTATAAAGCTGCACGGAAGTCTTTGTTAAAAAAACATAATAATAAGAGGCTGAGAAACCGCCCCCATCCCCCAGCCAGGTTCATCCACCCATTATCAGGGACAATGACTGACGCCATTTCCTGGTCTCACTCTCAGTTTCTCTCTCTCTCTCTGTCTGCATTTTCCCTTGGTATTTTTAATGCATACTGAATGTTCTTATCCAGTGTGTACTGTAAGTGTACTCACTAACTGCCAAATTTGGTTCAGAACCTCATGTGACTGTCTATTATTGTAGTGTTTGTTTAAATAAAATGCCTTTTTTGTTGTTCCTGAGAATTCCCTTCTGTGCAACACTGACGACGCGTACGTCTGTGGCAAGGCCTTAAAACATCAGCTCGAACCCTACAGTTCACGCGATGCAGTTAGATACCAGAAAAAAACATTTGAAAAGACGTGAAGTCAAAAAGGGCGTACCGCTATATATGCCTCATCAGATCAGGTGCGCTCAAATGAGCAAGCGTTTTATTTAGCCTAACCATAACGATCTTGACATGAGTGCATCTGGCCTGACCACACTGCAACGGAACTGGACCAAAAGTGCAGTCTAAACACAGGAACAGGTTTTACCACAAGTCCATGCACAGTAACAGCAGAAGTAAATTTTGTGTTGAAGGGTGCTGTGAATGAAACACCACACAGCCTTACCAATACTGCTCTATCCTGCCTGCCACATTCTCAGTCCACTGTACTGCATTTTTTGTTGGGGGGGCAGGGGGGGGGGTGTATATGGTTTAACATAAATGGTAATATTTGAAGTATTGGATCAGATTTAGCCAAGTCTAACGCGCGAGTGGTATAAGAAAATTCAGTTTGGCGGCAAGATTAAATAAAAGATTTATAAAAGTGTAGACATTTGTATCTATGGAGACAAACACACACCCACACACACACACACAGGCATGCACACAAACAGTAAGGACTGGTTTCAATAGCAAGAGCTCCACTCCCACTTTTTTTTTTTTTTAAACCAAGTATCCATTCATACAGGTGATATATACAGAAGCAATTCAGGTTAAGTACCTTTCCTCAAGGGCATAGCAGCGACCTACCTAGGAAGCAAACCTGCAGCCTTTAGGTTACAAGTTTGGCTTCCTTACCCATTATACTACACTGCTGCCCCAATCAGTGTTGCGTCCAGAACAGAAGTGAATTAATGCCCATAAGAAATCTAGGACACGTGACGGGATGTGGTATCTGATGTGGTCACCTGAATAATACAGAGCTCAACATCAACACACGATCAAAGCAAAGGTTCTGCCTGGCTCATTCATGCCAATTCTGAGGCTAACGCTACCAGGAAATTCCAGTGCGACATTGTCCTGTTCTACTTATTGTTCTTCCTC
Organism: Anguilla rostrata; assembly: GCF_018555375.3. Classification (NCBI taxonomy): domain Eukaryota; kingdom Metazoa; phylum Chordata; class Actinopteri; order Anguilliformes; family Anguillidae; genus Anguilla; species Anguilla rostrata. The sequence goes on from NC_057949.1 coordinate 8,079,255, forward strand.
CTGGCCAACTTGAAACGTTCCCACAGCATCACTCCGTCTTCGTACCGACGTTACAGCACAATCTTTCAAACTATTATACGCAGATGTAGAATGTGTGGCTGTGGAGAAAGTACAGCCATATATGTGGACCCACCCCCCACCCCCCCCCGCCCCACTCACGCTAGTTGGCGATTTATGAATCTAGGCCTTTCTTCGTAAGTCACTCTGGATAACATTCTCAGCTAAATGAGTAAAATGTAAAATGTTAACGGGAAGAGACTTCTGGCCCTCTCAGCACCCAACTGCAATGTTTTTGCTTCCATTCCTATCTGAGTGATGCTTGCAGCTCATTCTGAGGGGGGTACAATGACACCACACAGCTGGGATCTTTAGCAAGGACAGAGGAAAAGAGAAATGCACTTTGAATGGTGAGTGAACTGTGAAGACTCCATATACAGGTACAGAAACCTACAGTATTTACCTCAGGAGAGGTCATTCATATAGAAAGTAAGAATCACTTCTTCATGTTGAGGCTCTTGACAAAAGGTTTTTCAGTTCCTCCATTAAACCTGCGTCACTTTTAACCTTCTAGGTGGTTAAATATTATTCCTCATTCATTTCATAGCTGATTATGTTTAATTATATTTTCTCCAGAAGATTGCCAGTACTTACATAATGTACATTTCAGTTCTGTATACAACTAATAAAATACATAAACACAAACAGAATAAATAATTGCAATCATATGAAGGTTAAGATATTTTCCTTTTTTTAAAATTGTATTTCGAAAACAGTGCTAATGTTTGAAGAGCTGTAGTCTGCAAAATCTACCCTAGGCCTGCTTTAAACCAGGCACATGCTAGATTACAGGCTACCAATGGGTATGTCTGGGTAAATTCAACACACTTTTGGACTGCATTATCATCTCATTTCAATGAGATTTGGCATGCTGATTTGGTCTTATAAGAAACCCCTGGAACTGATATTACACTTGTCTCAGGCACATATGCATACACAAAGACTTATATTGCACATATGAATACACATAGTTACATTGCACATATGCATACACATATGTATACATTGTACACATGCATACACACAGAATTATATTGCACATATACGTAGATGGACCCAGATTAATGCACTTCTTGTAAGTAGCTTTAGATCAGAGCGCCTGCCAAATGTCAGCACTGTAATGTAATGTATGCACTGCAATGTAATTATGTAATGTACTGTAATGTATGCCCTGCAATGTAATTATGTAATGTACTGTAATGTATGCCCTGTAATGTAATTATGTAATGTACTGTAATGTATGCCCTGTAATGTAATTATGTAATGTACTGTAATATAATGTAGATGTGCCCAGACTAAGCCACTGGACTCAGAAGGAGATGATGTCCTACCTTTGAGGGGAGACTCAGGGCTCTGGACCTGAAGCTCTGCTGAGCTGGGAGGACCATGTCAGCCATGGTCAGAGCCGCGACAGAGCTACAGCCCCCCTCTCACAAGCACATAGTTCTGGCTCAGGCAGAAGCCACGCCCCCCTTTTTTACACACACAGTACTCCAGATTTTACCAATTACAGTAACAGACTCTGCACGCATAAATAGAGAACAGTGAACAGCCTGCATGTGTGTGTGGTTTGTGTGAGCGTGTGTGTGGTGTATGTGTGTGCATGTGGTATGTGTGTGTGTGTATGTGTGTGTGTGTGTGTGTGTGTGTGTGTGGTGTGCGTGTGTGAGCGCAAGTGCTCATACTCATATGTACAAACACACACACACACACCAGGGGAAGTTGTGCTTACTCAGACTACCACGGCCAACAGATGGAGTTCCCTTTTAGAGGGGTCTCGCACCTGTGGATCATTCCCCTTCCGTAAGAAAACGATGGGAATATAACCTCCAGAGATTCATTTGGCTTAATGATTTCTGGATAGGCACTGCACTCCACTACCCCCGGACTCCCCATGGACCGCGCGCGCGCGGGCAGCTGCCTCTTACGCTGTGAAAAACACGCTCGCAATTGGGTTTCGGTTACCGGCTCATTTAGCGACCGCTATGACAACAGTGTGAAAGTAACCAGCCCTAAGCGGCTTCCAACACCACAAACCGAAAGCCAGAGGATGAACTGCAGTATGTGCTGTGCAAATACATTAGGAAATTAACTGCAGTACTTACTGTGTAAATATATTAACAGCAGTGACAGAGGAATAACCGACAGTGAGCACAGCTCAAGCCAGTTCTTGCTTTTGAGCCAAATTATTTATTTATCCTGTCATTGCTCAGCTAACCACATTTGGACCTACTGCACAGAAAACGTACTGCGAATGTACTGTAATCTACAGCAATAATGCCACTTCCAATAAGTAGCAAATAATTCTAACTGCAATCAGGCTTACTATTATCACTGAGGTTTACTGAAGTGATACAGAAGTGATCCGAAATGAGTGTTTTGGCACAAAATGGCTGCCGTGCATGCATCAGCAAAGTGAATCCTACACATTGGTGGTAACTGAGGTGAGTTTCCCTTCCTTTAATGTAAAGCTGATTGTGAGCTGAAATGTGATATATAACAACAATGAAGTACTCTTATTATAAAGGTCCTATCAGAACTCCCAAAAATGTAACAGGGGCAAAGTCTCTATGCCAAGCCTCCAAACCAGCTTGTTTGTCATTGACCTTAGCCCAGAATGGCGATGGCTTGAGGCAGAACTCCTGCGCAACAGCAAAAGAACCCTCAGTGCGGACAAATGGTGCTTGCTAGTTCATAGCCAAGTTTCTCAAAATTCACAGCTAAACCACACCTCTCTCTGTTGCAATAAATAAAAGTCCATCTGACAGGATAAAGAGAGAAACCCCTAACATAATGTATTCCCCACACTTTCTATCTGCAATTATGAATATCCAAACAAGGCCAGTACATGAAACCAAACCGATTCAAATGGGAAGAAAACTTCCATTGTTCAGTTTGCACCTGCTTTTTCTGCTGTCTGTCGTGTGAATCTGGATTCTCCCTAAAGCTAGAACTGAAGTGCACAAAAGGACCCTTGGAAAACACCTTTGTGTGAACATGAGTAAATGAAGTTTCTATTTTCATATTTGACACAAACAATCTACTCTGATGAAGAAAAAGAGCTTGAGACACACACAATCAAGTAAGTGCATGATGCTTTGTGGTGTGAGCAGTACTGTAGCTTGCAAAATTTCTCCCATTTAGTGGTGAAAAGGGAAAGCACCCAAACCAGAAATGGGGGGGAAGGGCCATGCACTCCCAAAACTTGGTTCCACCTCAGATCTTTGTAGCAGAGGCACAACTGCATTAGCGACCGGTCAACCCGAATGAAGACGACGCTGCTTGGAGCCAAAATGGCACCTTCGGAGTTGGCAGGAATAAATTTGATTGGCTCCACCTCCTATGACATCATCATTCTGGGTCCAGATTAGCTCATGGAATGCTAATGCCTGATTTATACTTCGCTGCACGACCCTTTCGACAAGTGTCGCATGACAAAAAAGAAGTATTTTCAGTGTTGCTTGGACAGCCAAATGAAACACCAAAATTCATTATCATGGATACGTCGTTATTTTCGGTTTATCTGAGTGACAGGCCACCTTCTTTTTTCCATTTGCACAAATTTTTCAACCAGAAGTAGAAGTAGACAACATTTATTCCTCCCCTATTTCTCTGTGATTTCACCGGCCGCTGCAATGCTTTCACAGATCAGAAGTTTGACGTCTCGATACCATAGACAACACAAACTTCTCCACAGCCCTTTGCCGAAGTATAAATGCAAAAGGCTGTGCGACACATTCATTCTTGCTACATGACACTTGTCGAAATGGCCGTGCGACAAAGTACAAGTCAGGCTTAAGTGTCAGCAGCCCCAGCTGTCAGCCCAGCTCTGTTCTCCAGTGCCAGGTGTGAAGGCTGATGCGAGAGGGACTCAGGGAACACTCCGCTTGCATAATTGGCATGCCCACACCCCCACCCCCCCCCCCCGCCGCCACCGTGCCCCCCAGCTTTACAAAAGGGACCCAACTTTCGATTCCCCAACTTCCTCTCTGCTTACGCAACCCTGTGAGCCTCCCTCGGCCTTATCTTAGTCAAAACAATGGAACCCAATATCGCCGTGACCGGCTCTTGCATACTTTTTTCGGGCTGTGTTTTTTTTTTTTTTTTTGAACACACTCCCTCCGCCGCTTCCTTAAATGGCGGCCCCCTAAAGCAGAAGTAAAACCAGGGTCATTTTCCTAATCTGATTATGCTCGACACAAGAGAACTGTCATGGAGAGCAACAGTCGATCTGCATGCGAGGCATTGTCAGTGTTTCAAAGGCTCTTGGAGAAAAGCCTGAGTTCATGCACTCTTTGCACTCTATGCAATGCTGACACAGTGCAACACAAAGTAAAAGTAGCCCTAAGCAGCATCCAAAACCATAGACTTAAAGTCAGGAGATGAACTGCAGTAATTACTGTGTAAACATATTAACAGCAGCGACAGAGATATACCTGACATTGAGCACAGTACAGGCCAATTCTTGCTTTTGAGCCAAATAAAGCCCTACCTCATTTATCCCGTCATTGATAACTGACTACTTTTGCATCAACTGTACAGACAACATACTGTCGCTGTACTATAATCTACAGTAATAATGCCACTTCCAATAAGCAGCAACATGCCCAGGTTAAAGCACCACATAATTATAACTGCATTCAGGGTTTCCATTGTCACTGGGATTGACTAACTCAATCTATGATGGGAATTAGTAACATGGCTACCAATTAGGTCTGACCCAATTTTTTAAAACTGATTTTTAAACATGTCATGCCATAGCAAGTCAAATGCAATCGTTTGTTTTAGAGTGGTAAAGTGAATTGGCTCAAGGAGGTAAAACAGTAGGGTCACCACACGGCCAGCATTGAACGGGAATGTCCGGTTTTCAAATTATTTGTACAGGTCGTGTTTATGGCCCCGAATGGACAATACAAATGTCTGGTCTGAATAATTGATTGAAATTTAGCCACTATTTTGTAATGAATTTCTTCCGTGTCCACTGTTACATTGTTACAAGCCGATAGAATGCATCCGGTGTGAACGCAACCTTAGGACCTTAATTGTGACATCATAACTCCAGGTCATTACATTTACAATGGAGCAGCTTTTGAGGATATGACCTCACTGTGATGGCTACCAACCCAGAACACAAGGGAGAGAGGACACTCAGGAGGCAGCCAATGGGGGACACCGTGGCAAGAATTCCATGGAGACACTGTACAGTCGCATTACGCCTAGAGGGCTTGTTCATATGTACTGTATTATTACTTTTTTGACAATAATGACATTTGATATTTTCAGTAGGAACTGTTTTCTGTGGCATTGCAACCGGAGGCTGCTGCACTCAAGGAAAGAAATTATGGCACAATAAAATAAAATAAAAATATTTACATCTGTAATTGTGAATAAACACGATGACATTTATCTGTTCATATGTCCAGCCCCAGGAAACATAATGCTGCTGCTCTGGCACTACTTGAGGCATATTTATTTGCTTGAGACCACAAACCCCTGGATCACCCTATATCTTCCATGGTACAGCTGGCAGGTTGTCAGAAACTTCTCTAAATATATATTTAAAAAACTGACTGGACCAAACAAAAACACATGCTAAAACTGAAAGAATAATTAAAAACCACAAAAAAAAAAAGTGAACTATGCCTTTATCTTCATCACAGAACTCCCACCAAACATCTGAATAATTACGCAGTAAAAAAATCCTACCAGTTCGCAGAAAATGACCCAAAAAAGAAGCAAATTTTCCATTACTACAAAACAAAAACAGATCTAAAACAACAATGAGAGACATAACAGATTGTTCCAATCAGAAATGAGAAGAAACGTATTCACAAAGGCCAAAATACCTGGCACACACTATTTATTAAACGCAAAATGCCCTCTGCAATGTCACACCTGTGACAGACGCACGTGCCACTCAGTCAGAAATACATAACCTCACAACGACTGGAAGTTCGTCTGGAGACTTTTCTCCACTTAGGCAATGTAACTGAATATCTGAGCTAGAGGGGGTGACCACAATTACACAGCACCGCGCCTGAGCTGCGCCTTTCTCCAGGTCACCAAGGAGACCTGGCTTTACATGCAGAGCCTGTACAAATCTGTACACGTGCCTGTACAGATTTCAGCGCAAATCTGCAGTGTGCACATTTTTTCTGAATTGAAGACTAAACGCTCCTTCTACTGAAAGTTCTTGGAGCTTCACAGTAATCAGTCCTAGCAACCGATACAAACAATTAAAATCAGTCGTTCGATGAAATGTATAGCTGGCTTATACTGTCACAAGTTAATGAATGCACGTTTACTGATTTGCTACTGATCCATTGGAAGCCACATACCCTACTCGCAACACAACAACCATTTTTGGGTTGATCATAAAGTTTTCTTTCCAACTGGATAAAGGACCCTAAAAAGCTTTGGTGCTAAGGATGAAAAAGTGTGGTAGCCTAGTAACTGCTCTGAGGCCAACTCTGAGAAAAGTCTATTGAACATATCAACAAACGTAATACATTTAATAAAGTATTCTGTTCGGAATGCTCGTAAAATAAATTAACCAAACAAGAAGTACCGTATTCCCGTCTCCACCCACACGGTCCTTCTTCCGTGCACGGATTTACAGTCGACGAGGTGGAGTCTATACCTTAATACGCAGGTATGCTGATAGCTTTCCAAAGCTATGAAACGCTTTTCGACAGCCTGTGTTGGATCAAATCTATGGAATAACTCAAAAATAATTTTACATTTCTAAAAAAAATAAAAATCGAAACCCAGAAACCAGTGTTCGTCACACTCGCGAATTTCCGTTTAGTACCGGCAGCCAGGTAGACTTGAAACCAACCTTTTGGGAGTGGTTGTAAGGGTTTCATTTCGAGTTAACTCTTTCCTTCCCAACTTCAGACAGGCCGGATTCCATGACATTGTCGAAAAAAATTCGACAGCATTAACATTGGTTTATTTAGAGATGATCAAATATATGTATTTACCTATTTTAGAATTTAACGCACTTTGTAACTTCGCTTGTGTTCAATTAATCCAAAACAAAACTACGGACGTTCAGCAGCAACACGGGTCATGTTGTCGCTAATCCAATTAAAGAAAACGTGCGTTTTAGCCTAGTAACCCAAAGAAAAATGAGATCACTTGAAATGCAAACTCGCTTCAGTCGGTGGGCCTACAAAAGTAAACAGCTGTGGGGCAGAACGCTTCAATAGACAGGCAGTTATTTTCTGCTCCACCATACCCCCACAGAGAATATTTGCAGGAACTGTGATGTCGCAAAGTCGTTTTTTCAGTTTAACTTGTTGAATAAAATTCCGCTGTGATAACGGTATGCAAATGACAGTTCATCCCAATAAATTTATTTACACACTGCGACGAAATCAAGTCTTCGCCTTCTCCAGGGCGCGCGAATGCAATGCATGTAGCCTATGTATATGACTGTTTAAGTTAAGGGGGTGTATACCTGTATGGGACTTTTGCCCTGGGGGAGAGTTTCGGACGGAGCCAACAGGAAGTAGCTCCTCCTTTGATTTGTAAACAGATCGTAGGTTGGGGTGATAGTGTGGGACTGCACAGTCACAGATTAGGGAGTAGGAAGGAAGGGGGCCCCTTCGGCAAAAAATAAACCCAGCCCCATTCCAGTCTCTTAGGCCATAAAGGCTACAAAAGACACACTGTGCACTTTAACAGAGGAAGGCAAAGGGCATGGGAGGTGACTCGGGTCTTTAGCACCTTATTTGTGTTTGAGTGCATAACGAGACTAGAGCGCTAGGGCCTGTGGTTTTCCGTGGCTGTAAATCCCACCGAAATAGCAGAGCATCAGCGTCGCAGGAAGTTCAGAACGCATTCCACTGCACCCCAAGCCCCCAAACAACAAAGGCTAAAGTTCACTCCGTCACTAGGGGGAGGTTTTATAAAGAGCGCTGCTTTTTGAGGTCCCCAAATAAGCACGAATACTGGCACCGGTCTCTGAACCTCGCTGCCATGGTTGTAGCCACACTGCGCTCACCTTCCACGTGTTGGCCGTGAAAGGCTGAATTATTGCTGCGGCTCGCACGCATGTGTGTGTGTGTCCACACTGCCAGCGTTGCTGCTACGGTGCTGCTGCTGCCAGCCCTATATCTTTCTACAATGAGTTTGCCTTTGATAATGGCCATCGATAATAGAATGTTTGATTTCATTTCATTATAAATGTAATTTATATTTAGTTTAGACAGAAAAGGGTTAAGAAGCGTGTGCTCAATTGTAAAAATAAATAAATAAATAAAACATATGCAGCAATCCCTCTTCACATTTGTTTCATGTCTGTGACATATTCAGATATAGCCTAGACATTGAAACTATAGTGAAAGGTGTCAGTTATGTAATGTTGCTGGTATGATGTCAATATGACTATCAACAGATCTTTTCACTGTCTATTTTTGCTGAGAACCGCGCGCCTCACGCGTGAAAAATAGGCTCCACGCCGAAACTCTAGATGACGCGCCTCAGACATGCGTCTCACGCAGGCTGTGTGGCTGCTCTAACCTGTTAACATGGGCGCCGAAATGAAAAGCAAGAGGTTCCGCATCCGACACGCACATGTGAGGTAAGCGGTGTGGACCGGGCTTTATGCTGTGCGCGAGAGCTTTTAAAAATACGCACACAGAATGATGGTTTACTTGTGACAAAGAACCCAGCAGAGCCGGCTCTAGCGGGTATGCAACGCATGCAATTGCACGGGGGTCCGAGCTTGACCAGGGGCCCATAGGGCCCGTTGAAATGGTGGGTGAAATGCATTGAATAGCCTTTGCGCAAAATACTCGCAAACTTTCAGCTCTGAAAAGTAACTACACATTTTGTCTAATCAGAAAGCAATATGTTGATAATGAGGGCGTGCCCGGTAACCGCAGGGGGTCTCTGTCAAATAGCAGCTTTCATTATTATCTTGTCATTATTTGAATGTTTTTGATCGCGGCTGCGCGCATCACTGAACATAGATTACAGTAACGTTAGCTAACTTAGCTTTCACGTTTTTTGACAGTTATTTCTCAAAATCGGGCTTTCAAAAGCGAAAAGACAATAAAGAAGACTTGAAAATACAGAAAAATAGGCTAGAAATGCCAAAAAGGCTTAATCAACGTGGTTCACAGGCGCAGCACCAGCGGCGAATTTGCCGCCCACCGCTTCTATTGGAGACGATGCTAGTAATGCTATCGGCAGATGTAACGTTACCCCAAGCTGAGGCTTCCCTGGAGCCTGAACCATCCACGGTAAATGCACCCCAACCGGAGGCGACACCGTCCACGTCACTGGCGTCAGATTCAACTTAAACAGAGGGTAACGTTATCCCAGAACAAACACGCACGGCATCTCTATAACGGTTAGTGAGTTAGTCCGCGGATCCTGTCCGTCTACTCTGCAGTCTGCTAAAGCTATAGTTATTAATTGGGATTATTTGTGTGGTTATGAAGCAATGCTGCACACAGTAGCATAATGAATGTTGTTGATGATGTTAGTTTTTTTAATACAATAGCTAGTTTGTTTACCTTCTCACTTTTGTATCTGGCGATTATCTTAACAGTTTATTTGGTTGGGTGTGTGTGTGTCTGTGTGGGTCTGTGGCATTTGTAATTGTTTGTTGATCCATCAGTGTTTTTATCTGAAAATAAGAGATGCTTAATGCCCACATAACTTGAGAAGACATTGTATTATAATGTGCCGTATAAATACAGTCATATTATTATTATAACGCGATGTGTGATGACGTAATTAAAATAGCGTTCCTCCACTAAAAAAATCCCCACTACACAACTGAAAGTAACCTGATTATTGCGTGACTGTTTTCAAAAGCATTCTGGTACATAGGCTAACGTCAAAGCGGAGATACTGTAGCTCTATTTAAAGGGATCATATACTTTACGTCATGGTTAACTCTTTTCGGTAATTTCCCAATATTGTTCTTTGTGGAGGGCCCATTTCACCCGCTTTCCATACGGGCCCAAAGGACACTAGCGCCGGCACTGGAACCCAGGATATGTGCAACACGTTCAATACGTCCGCGCAAATGACAGTTTGGAGGCAGGAAGCTTTACCTCAAGGTGGCTGAAAGGCAAAAACTAACACCACCGCCGGAACAATAGTTGCACTTCATTTTAAAGCAGTCCTCAGGTGACATACTTAGTTGACAGACAGCAACTACACTGGCTGAAGTTACAAGTGAAAAAAAAAAAAACTGAAGCAGGCACAATGCCTGTTGGGAGCAAGCACACTCATGACGAGCTTTGGTTAGTCTAATTCAGTCTTGTCTTTCACAGAGTCGTATAAAAGCAGGACAAGAAAGCCAGAAAAAAAGGGACAATATATGTTTTGGAGCAGTTATCCAAGCACAATAGAGGAGCTGCTTACTGTGAGTCGCCCCTAGACGGGAAACGGTGTTTGAACTGTGCAGCACATTAGCGCCCTCATTCACAAAGGTCTCAAAAACCTCCCCTCAGCCAAACAAAACTCTGAAGCCCAGGACCACAGGTTCAAACACAAAATGTCTATTCAAAAGCCTATTCGTATATTCGAAGAAGCGTTATGAATGACCAGGTGAGTGTAGTGCCGCTGCTCACACAATCACGGCAGTAGCACTCCCCAGTGCAGTCCTTCACTGTGGATGGAACACCATTATTGTATTTTGTCTATGGTTCCTATGGAGTCATCCTAATCCCTTATTTTAATTGTTCGACTGACCACAGTATTGCCTTCACAACTGTCCTTTCAGAATTTTAAAAACTGAATGAATTATTTTAATTGAATAACCTTTATTTTGGCAGTCTGCTACAAATGGCCCTTTGTACTGGATCAGGTAGCATTGAGAAATGTCCGTTTCCTTTGCTGGGACATGTCTTAAGAAGGGAAAGAAGGGAAGGAAGGCCCAGCGGTTTGTTTGCTTTCATTAAGGGTCATTGGACTGGTTTTAGCTCACTGGTGCCCGAGAACTCGAGATCAGATTCCACGTATCTTCCACTACAGCCAAAATCTACCATGTTTCCTGAGACTCCACAAAACAATTTGAGTTTCATTTGTTTTATACAGTTCAGCTCTCCTGTTTTAGCTGCCTCGTCATTTCCGCTAGTGATGTCATTTCCCCAGCACAGCTGACCCCTTTTCCTCATTATTTCTGCTGGAAATGGAAATAATTTACCCCGCCCCCCCCTTTGCACCACTACACTATTGGGTTTCACAGGAACTTTATTATTAACAAAAGCACAGGAACTCTCATGTTTTTCTGGACTCTGGTTCAACTCAAGAGAGCACAAAAGAGTACTGGAGCTCCTGCTGGTCACTGTGGTACAGCCACACTTTCTCGTGTGCTGTAAATACATTCTTTGTCATCTAAAATGCTTGTTTGTTGCAGCCACAGAACTTGTTGAGTGTGAGTGAACTCTCAAACTTTTATATTGACGACAACCACCGCAGAGGAAATGCTCTTTGCTGCTAGAATGTTTTTGTTGTTGTTGTTACAACAGTGTGAATATTTCAGGAAAGTGTTCCTTGAGCGTGCTCTTAGGAGTGAGGAATTCTCACTAATATTGGTTTGTTTATGATACAAACATGAATTCAGTGAAAATATTTAACAGAGGGATTCTTAAAACCCTAGTATGAAGTCCTGCAATGTTTGGGTAAATGCTTCAGTCATTTACTTATTCTTATTTACCAGTATTCCTTATTCTAACACTATTCCAATTGTTTCAACAGCACCCAAGACATCAAGATCTAAATAATTAATTGTAATGTAAAGTTTCCAAAGTCACATCGAAAACTGCTACCTTTTATTTATATTAGTTTGGTTAACTAATAAGCATTCGAAAGCAAACAGCACCTCCTTGTGGTCACATTTGTCTTCCTTATTTTTCCTTTTTTTTAAAATTTCTACTTTGCTTAAAATCGAAATGTCAATAATTGAATAATGTAAATAATAATTGTGCCCTATCACGTTTCTACATTATCTGCAACATGCAGTTGTCTTTGCAAGTTAACAATGTATTAAATGTGTTAAGGTATTCTTATGAAGACATTTATTTATGTACTCATATATCTATTTTTGGAACAGCAATAAAACATTACTGAACATTATAAATACATTATAGTCTGTTCTATCCATAATATTTACAGCTGTTTACAGCGGGACTGTTTTGTATGGGACAGTTGTAGCCGATGGCTTTACCTGTGACACAGGAGGCAGCGGAGGCAGTGGAGGCAGCGAAGGGGGCGGATCTGGAATTGGAACTGGCACCAGCACCGGAGTCGGAGCTGGAGAAAGGGGCGGAGCCGTCTCTGTGACGGGCGAATCTTGTAGCCTCAAGCCCTGGATGTCCGAAATGGTTTCATAAATATTCTCAGAGTCCTGCGATAGGTCAGAATCCGGCCTGGGCGGGTCATCGAACTCCACGGGCGGTTTGGGATGTTCCACCAGCTCTCGGACCTCCAGGTCCTTGACAGTGGGCGTCTCCACCGGCTTGGCCTGGGTTGGCCTGATCACAGGGTCGGCGGGGCTGAAGCTGGGAACCTTGGACTTCAGCAGGGAGGGCGGCAGGTCGTCCTCCGGCGACTGCGGGACCAGCAGCTCCGCGGGAGCCGCGCTGGACCTCTTGGCGTTTTTGGAGCCCTCGCGCGAGTGCGGCGGGTCGGGGACCCCGCCCCGTTTCTGGACCGGGTCGTGGACCTCGAGCGGAACCCCGAAGGTGGACATGCGGTTCTCCTTCTTCTTGCGGCGTCTGGGCGAGTGGACCCGGATGGTCACCTCGCACGGCCCCTCCTCCGCGCTGTCCGCCGGCCTCTTGCTGACCGCCGGCTCCGGGGCGGCGGGGTGGAGGAAGTCCAGCGGGGAGGGGAAGTCCGACGGCAGCTCCTTGACGTACTTGGCGGGGATGTAGAAGGGCCTGGCGCGCTTGTCCTTGCACACGTGCCACCAGTGGTCGTTGGTTTTTTCCAACAGCATGTACCTTTCGTTGGGCTTGATGGACACCACGCTGCCGTCCCTGTTGGTGTACTCATACTCAAACTCCACCAGCACCAAGCCCTTGCCAGATGCAGCCATCATCTTGACCGCCAACCCCAAGGGGGGGGGGGGGACCTTCCTACCGAGTGGTCAAGGTTTGTGGTCCACCATCCCAGAGCTGGGAACGAAACAGAAAGGAAAAGCTTAGAGTGGCGGGGGAAAACCTGGTTACCAACTGCAGCACCAACACTAGCTTTCTCCACACCTTGAGCATACTTTACATTACACACTACGAGTCTGACGATTGCTGTAGTCCACACCCATTATCCTGAGGTAATGTTTAACTCCAGAACATGCTAAACAGTCTAATGCCCTTTCAGAGGCAGACCCGCAATCCACAATTGTCAGAGTCACAACTTTGATAAAATGTTCTCCTCCGAGTTAGACGTGAAATGGTATGCGTTCGCTTTCCTATAAATGTCAGCACTTCAAAAAACAAACAAAAAAAAGATTCAGTAAGGGGTTTTGTCTGGCATTATGGAGAGCAAGTCCTTTTTAAAATGCAAGGTGGCCCCACTGCTCAACAGTACACATAAACATTATAGGTATAAACAGCAGTGCCCGTCCTACTCTTGCAGAGCTGTGACAAGATCAGCCAGGTTTTTGTTTCTCAGCATTACATCGACTAAATATAGCAGCTGATCACACAGATACCAAGCCTCACTGATTTTTTGGGTCTAAAAGGACTTCTAAGTTTACAATATACATATGGCATATCAGATTACAGCGAGGCATTCTGAATAATAATGCAAAATATATTCTAAAAAGTGAAACACGCCTGACATAAAACAGTCAGCACTGTCTCGATCTAACCTCAGTGACCTGCTTATGTAAGCTACACACATTGGAGACAGATCTATCAGTCGCTCATTACATAACATTTATTTAGCAGACGCTACATAAGCGGTGTACAAAAGTGCATATCATGGTCATTTGACAACTACAAAACACAGGTTCAATAAGGCTCATATTACAGGGTTTGCTCTGTACGTGTCTGTTGACACATAATTAACAATCATAGAACCAGTAACAGTTTAACAGGAAGTGTCTCAATCAACAGCACCGTCAGCATGATCACCTATCCTAAAGACCTACTCGACTAATCTAACAAAATATCAGGTATTAGTTATGTGAGGATTAGATATGGATCCTTGTGTTTGCAGTGGCCATGTCACTAGAAGTAAATTCCTAGCATTTCCGAGTAATTCAACTCGGAAGCGTGTAGCCTACAGAGAATGTGTCCGCAGTGAGAAGCGAGCTGCCAGGCTGCGATGCTTTTCTCACATGCCTACGACTGCGTTCCTGTAACTCCCCGGTCGTCTCACTTCGTCTTGTCGCGATTTTACAATATGTCAGATTTCGTGTGGGGTTGGAAGTGTTGTTGAGGCACGGATGTGCCATATCCTACGTCTTCCAACCCCACACGAAATTTGACATATTGTAATGTCGCGCTTATGTAAAGTTTAATTTAAGTTAATGTTCTGTAAAATGATTTTTTTCTTCTAATGGAAGAAGGTGTTCTGATCTTGATGCACATTTTATCATAAGGAATTCTTTCATCTGATGCCAAACGTAATTGCGATCCATTGTATGTTGAGCAGTTTGGGTTTGGACGTTACAGCTGTCATAAAAAGCAACAGAGAGTAGCGTCACACCTGTTGAACAGGTATAACTGGAAATCTGATCAGGAGTGCAGTGTAATCAACTTTTAAGGAATGAAACCCCAAAAAAAAAAAAAAAGTGTGAGAGAATGGACAAGTACAGACGCAGAAAATCCATTCTGCCAGAATGTTGTTTCAATCAGCAGAACAAAGGAAGCAGAGCAGATATTTGTTCGGCCTATTGTGAGAGTTGTGTGAGGACTATTATAATGACAGGAAATAGCCTGTTTAAAGCACAACTGCTTTAAATTTAGCATATTGTCATCTCTGTAGAGTACAGCGACACTTCTTATGAGTCATCGACCCTTCGTTAAATGAGACAAGATTAAAAATAAATAAACAAATAAATAAATAAGTAAATATACAGAGGCATTGCAATTGGCCGCTAACGGCTGTGTGCTGTTAGCCAGATCAGGCTTTCACAACTGGGGTACCAACGCTGCTCCGAGCAGTAGCCGTGTTAAGCGCGAAGGAAATATCCGCGCATTTGGCACCCTGCTCCAACTTGCCTGACCTGTGCGAGCAGCCACTCCCTGCCTGAGAACCGCGAATCGGCCGCCGCGGTTTTAAGAAGGATCACAAACCCGCTGGGGAGTGCCGTACAGCACTGAGACCTGCGCTACCGACACGTTCTCTCTCCCTTTCTCTCGCGCGGTTTACACCAGATAATGCCCTGGTGTATACGATTAATTACCTCTCCACTTTTCTTCATCCAACCCCATCCTCTATACATAGACAGAAAAAATATTAAGTTGTGTTGCTGCATGGATATACGGAAAGATTTGGAACGCTGTTATAAATGTCTGTGGCAAATGTCTGTGGATAAAAAAGATTTACGAAGATCACTAAGGCCTGCCACAGTATGTTTTTTTTTTTTTTCATCTTCTAGTATTATTAACACCCACCCCCCCCACCCCACACACACAAGACACATACGACAACGCAAATCTTCTAGCCGCCTCATGTATACTCACCCCCACACACACACACAAAACACCAACCAAACAAATTAAAAATCTGTAGATAAAAAAGGCTGTAAAGGTCTGGATCTGCCTTGCCACGTTGGAGAAGAAAAGGGCCATGGGTGTCCGTGAGCTCGGAGGACGCCCCCTTCCCCCACCCCCCAAGCTGAAAATGACGCAGTCCAAAAAACAATTGGAGGAGGCCATACCCATTCAGCCAGTGTTTAAATCCGGAAGCCTTTCCTTCTCCTTTTAACCTTACTGTCTGAGTAGCTCTGGCGGGATGTCCATTTTGGAACAGGGCCGTGCTTGCACCCTAACCCTGCAAAAGCTACATCTCTAAACTAACGTCCACCGAGATTCCGGATTTAACACAGCCAAGTTGCTTTAAATACCTGTGCTTCTCTCATAAACCAAGGTAAACACAGGATGTTAGGATAATTAGTGCACGTGGGGTTAGACTGGTTGCCTCGTGTGGCCCACTTTCATTTCTGTTTGGCTAAAAGGAAAGCGGTTGAATAAGTGGGCTGTGAGAAGAGTGGGTCCTGGACAGACCTGGGTCAAATACATATTTGTTTTGGATTCAGATACTTTTCTGTGCTCTGTTGATCTTGCTTGGTGTAATTGAACCTGCCAATATGACCAGAAGGCGGGGTTTGCACTTTTTGAGAGTATTTCATTGGTTTCAATACACCAGACAAGATCAGTAAAGCGTAGAAAAGTATTTGAATCCAAAACAAATACGTATTTGACCCAGGTCTGGTACTGGATGTGCTCCTTCTGTTTGGCTGGGGTGCAGTGAGAGAGGTGAATCCCTTGCGGGGTTAGAGGCGTGCCTCTGTGAGCATGTCAGAGACCTGCAGGAATGTACACCGTGTGCGTGACGGGACAGGAGACGCACCCCGCCCCGCCCCAAAAAAAACAGTCTAAGGAATGCTGGGTCTTCACAGTACACAGTACAGTCTGAACCTCGGAGTTGATTTTAAAAAAGGGAGAGAGAAAAAACAACTTTTGCAACGCTGGGGAAAAAACGAGGGCGAGTAAGAGCGCGAGAGAGAGAGACACTGGGTGGCACACGATGGCGGTAAACCTCCCCGTGTCACCACGGGGAGAGTGAGGAAAGCAAACCAGGCCAGGCAGAACTGGGCCCAACTGGGCCAAACCAGGCTAGAGTGCGGAGGCCAGATCGGCAGGAGGCCTTATGATCAGATATTAGGAGCTGACCAATGGAAAAAGCACCTGAAGTGGTGCTGCGTAGTGTAATAAGGAAATGGGTTAACACAGCGTAAGACACATTGCTTCTGCAGCCTTTAAAAACACACCCTTCTGGTACTAATTGCAGCTCCTTTTTAATTATGCATATATACTTAAAAAGGAATAGTAAAATTCTCATTTGAAATGATTTTGAAATGAGGACATTTTCTGTGATTTCATTTCTTAATGTAATTTATGTGGAATATTGTTTCCAAAATATCTTGTGTGCAAGCTGCTTTATCGAAAGTTTCACCTTTCATATATATTGTGTGTGCATATATATATTATATATATATATAATATATATATATAGTGTGTTTATAGATATACATATATATATGTATATATATATATATATATAGAAATTAAATACATTTTTTTCTGCACACATTTTATTGCCTGTTGCTATGTATTTTTGAATATAATCATTTTCTAGAAAATTTGCTGCCAAATAGTTAACTGCTGTCACATTTTGGTAGGAAGATGTCTCTCCACCCAGAAAATAGAAATCAAAACACAGGAAATAAGTTCTTATTAAACTAAGAGTGAGGCGCAGCACAGACAAACACAGGCGCAAATAGGTTATAAAAGTGATTGACTGTAATAAATAAACAGGACAGAAGACCGGTTCTAAAGCAAGCAAAACTTCCATAGATCAACAAAGAGCTTCTACCAGGGAAATGGCAAGTAAAAAAAATGCAAGAAATAAAGAGAAGTTATTACCTCAAGTTAGAGGACGACAAGATCATCCTGTTTTTAATTTCCCTCTTGCGCACTTTCTGAAAAAAAAGAAGTAAACCGCAAATTCTCAGCAACGGGTCATTCTCCTTCTTGTACTCCTTGTCCGGAATCCCCTTCTCCAAAACGTCTCCCTCGCGGAACCCTTGCCCCTGCGATCTCTCCACCTGAAACTCAAGAGCCCCAGCGCAGATCTGAGAAGCCTCGAGCTGCCGTGCGTGTGTGTCTGCGCGCGTGTGTGAGTCTGCGCGTGTGTGTGAGTCTGCGCGTGTGTGTGGGAATGTGTGTTTGCGTCTTGCGTGCACGCCAGTTTCAACTTGTCTGCCTTCGTCTGCACTCATTTCCTGTTCTACCACGCGTACGACCGCTTCAGAGGGAAGAACTCAGGGACAGGAACACAGGGGGGTTGGCGGGGGGTGGTGGTGGTGGGGGGGGGGGGGGGGCATGCGGGTCAAGAGTACCCTGGGCTGAGATTCTAACTCTCAATCTACTGACACACTTGATTTTAACAAAGTTTACAAAGTTGCACAAACATTTCCTTCTACCGTTTTTGTCCAATGTCCTGTTCTTTTTCCCTCAGCTCTTTGTTCCTGTGTCCATGAGTGTCAATTTTCAAATGTTCATTCGTAAAATCTCACTGGCGAGTTATTTTTACTGGTCTGGAATGCAAACTTGTGATCTTTTACATGATGTTGTTTTCATTTTTGCCTCCCCTCCCAAAAAAAAAACATCTTCAGATATGGCTTCAGGATGGAGCACTACCATTTTAGTGAAATCTTTGTCTCAGCCCTCTGTCACACACACACACACACACACACACACACGCACTAATTTTTAGTGAGGTCATACAAAGCAGTAATCGTTCACAGTTGTTTTCAAGCGTGTTCAACCTTGATCAAAACGACAACCTGCTGTGCAAAGAAAATTAGCCACATTGTCCAGAGATTCCCACTATGTTACTGTACTGGGATCCAAGTAAGTGGACTTCCCTCCCACAGGAAAAGGAATGCTCACTCGGAAACCCCAGCTACCAGGTTTCAGCCACCCAACAAAAGTGAAGAATTCCCAAACTTACCGTACAAGGAGACTTCAGCATTCCCTGCCTTGCTGCCGTTGCGTCCGTCTTTCCATGGTGCTCACAGGATAACTGGACATCCCACACTAAATGATCACACTTGGACTGTCAGTTTTGCCATTACTGAAGAAGGCGATCCACACCACTGGGAAACTGGGACTAAATATTAACAGTTGCCAAGGGCGATGATCCAGCCACTATTAATAACCCTGGTGACTGATCCACACCCTTCTGGCTTCAGTTTTTTTCTTCCTTAGTCTTGTGCAGTGTTTTGCTGGCAGCATGATATCTGATAACACTCACTGTGAACACCGACACTGCACACTGCAGGGGGATCACTCAAGCAAAGGAGTGAGTGTGCGGTAGTTTATGCCTCCCATCAGACCCTCGAAAATTCAAACCCCAGCAGTGTCAGGACCACAGCCATGGCCTGCTAATGGGAGAACTGGGGCTCTGCTGACCCTATGTGAGATCACCAATATGTGATTAGAATGTTCTCAACTGAACATTCTAATGCTGATGTCACAATCACCACTGCAAGCAACACAGTTCTAGAACACTGACTTAGAATTAAAAAAACAACCTACCATTCAAAGGGTTTAGCAAACTGAAAAAAAATGGGCAGAGCAACCATATGCTATCAGTGACTCACTGATTTGAACCATTATGTTGTGAAATAATGTGGAAAAAGCTAATGCTTTTGATTGTTTAAACCAAGTCATTGTAGTTTCACCCACTATGGTGTTTGTGAAGCCTCTCTCCTTTGTCAAACATGCTACTCCTAATTCCTGCAATGTACTTTAAGTTCCTTTCACATTTCAAATCACAATACGAATATACTGTACAGTGCATGGCCCATAGCTGAGGAAAAATAAAAATTAATTGCCTTACATTAAAATTGCAGTGAACCATAATCTCTGTCTAGACCGGAAGCAAGTGACCCCTTAGAACTAAAAGGTATAATAAGTCAGCGATCAGAAAAAGATTAATTGAGCTAAT
This sequence comes from Anguilla rostrata, assembly GCF_018555375.3. Taxonomy (NCBI): domain Eukaryota; kingdom Metazoa; phylum Chordata; class Actinopteri; order Anguilliformes; family Anguillidae; genus Anguilla; species Anguilla rostrata. The sequence goes on from NC_057949.1 coordinate 8,099,028, forward strand.
CTGACATACAAAAAAAGCACCAAAAAGGTACAAACACTTGTCACTGGGGTGATACCCGATAGATACATTGGACCCATTACAGTGATACATTTTGTACTTTTAGGGTACATTTGGCAGATTTGTTCCTTGAAGAACAAAAATGTACCTCCACTGTACCTTTATTTCTGAGAGTGCAACAAATGACTTTAGTTTTAGTGTTTTGACAACTCTATAAACTATGCTGGCTCACTCCTGTACTTGAGCACAGTAAAATCTTTAGGATACACTTGCAGTCTGCTGCTATAGCCGGTGCTTATACAAATGTTGATCAATATATTATTGAGCCACTTAAATAATCAAGAGCAGAAGGTGATTTTTTGTTTTGCACCCCTGCCATAGGCATGTGCCACTGTTTACATGGGAGTATAACAGCAAAAGATGTGGTGAAAACAGCCCCATAATTTCCCACTTATTGTCATGCAGTTGCTGACAGGATAGATTAAGGGCTGTGCTTTCGAAAATGACAAGACAATGACAAAGTCATTCACAAGTCTGCTACAGAAAAGTAATTAGAAAAGTAATTATCTATTTTACTAATGGCTGTATTAAAAACTCCTGGTTTGAGAAATTAACTCTGGTTAATACTGGTGCCCAGAAAAAAGTTGTTCTGGCGCACAGCAAACAGGCCCACGGTGGCATAGCTCTGGCTGGCTATGTGACCCGCCAGCACTGCAGGTCTCCCTCTCTCTCTCTCTCTCACTCTGCCTGTCTCTCTCTCTCTCTCTCTCTCTCTCTCTCACTCTGCCTGTCTCTCTCTGTCTCTCTCTTTCTCTGTCTCTCTCCTGCTTTGCCTGTCTCTCTCTCTCACTCTGTCTGTCTCTGTCTCTCTCGCTCTGTCTGTCCCTGTCTTTCTCTCTCTCGCCCTCTCTCTGTCTCTCTCCCCTGCTCCATCTCAGGGGGAGGAAACGCTGCTTTTCCTCTGAACAGGCAGCTGTGCTGCTCTTCCTGTGCGCTGACTATCTCATTTCCCGACCGGGAGAGGAATCGCTCACATCCTCGCGTCGGTCCCGGCTTCCCGTGAAAGAACAGAAAAAGAAAAACACGCCCGTGATCCCGCTGAAGCCCGGCGAGAGGAGCGCGCCCCCTCCTCCCAAACTCACGTGTCTGTACTACTCAATGAAGCCTTCGTCCTGACTTTCAGTCCTGTTTCAGAAGCAGCAGAGATGTTAACATAGTTTTCAGAAAACATTACGCAGAGATGACACAAAGTAGATGTGACCCTGGAACAGTATGGAAAATGTGAGCTTTTATTTCAGGGCTGCCAAACCCTCTACGGCTGTCAAAAAATATTCGAAGTTCGAAAACTATTCGAAAATCTTTCTTTTTTTAAAGTTCTAACCTAAATTTGAGCATTCGAATATTAGTTTTGGATCCCGCGTATTGTAATTAACATGCAGGCTTTAATTTAATGCGGCTAATCATGTTCATGCACGCAAAGTTCATTTCCTGTGCTAACGTTACTTCCTCTGCCAACAAAAAACGTTCTTCCATGGACCCAGGGCAAGTGGATCGTCTGGTTTTCCTTGCCAATAACCTCCGGTGATACTTTCAGCTCCATGCACACCTAACGTTACTGGTCAGCTAGCCTCGCGAGCCAGTCTCTTTTTTCACTTCGTTCAACAGATCTGGTCAGCTAACAACTTAGGCTAAATAATGTTCCCATGGCAGGCTATGTTTCCTTTCTATTCTGAAGATTTTGATAAAATTGGATGATGAAAGAAGTTAAACTAAACAGAGTAAGTAATTTGTAGTTTTAGGCTACAGGTATTAGCCGTTTGAATAGTTTTTGTGTTAAGAAATAAACAGGGATTTCCTATGAACAGTCATTTCCCTGATTAATAAATGCCGATTTGTGGCAAATTACATCCACGAGAAAGTGCTTTATTCATTTGCGCATTAGGCTATAGAAACTGCAGGGGGCTCATTTATAAAATGAACTTGCATGCATACGTCAAGTGAAGACCTGACGTAGAGCCGCGACCGTTTCCACGGTCAAATCGAGTCATGTTTAAATTTTATAAATCACTACTTTGACGTGATTTTCTACGCACGCGCCACACCACACAGTTGATCTAAAATACGTTTTATAAATGAGGCCCCAGATGTAGTAACCTAGTATTAAAATTCACCAATGTCCTCTATTCTACTGCCCGCTTGTGGAAAATAACACATAGGCCAGTTCAGAGGAAGCATCACGTGCATATTGCGCCCGACAATAAGCAGCTTATTTTTGTGAATCATAGGCAAATTATATTCGAATATATTACTAATAATATATAACTAATTACAAAAGCTAATATTCGAACTCAATTTCATGGCACATTTGACAGCCTTAAAACCCTGTCCCTGGAGATCTACCGTCCTGAAAACCTACAGGACAACAGATCTCCAGGAACAGGGCTGGACAGCCCTGTTTTGTTTATTTATTCACATAAACGTTCATAAACCATTTCCCCACAGGGGTTCCTGCTGAAACGTTTTATTGTACGGTCATGTGGTCAAGCACAAATGCCACCATTTAACAATTGGTGGGGAAGAACATTGACCTTTGAGCTGGAAATGAAGCCTGTTCTTCAAGATGTCAGCCATTTTGTGGGGCACTGGACCTAGAATACAGGTTAGAGTGTTATGAGAGACAGGACCAAAAATGTGCAGGAGAAAGAGAAACTTTCATTTCTGCGTAAAGAGTGTCTCTGTTCCTTATTTGCAATGTTCCTGCTGAACTCGTGGTCATTGACGCGACGTTGAGCAAGCCACAGCAGCGCTGGCTCTGGACTTTCAGAAATTTCCAAGCATGTGCATGCACGTTTCCCTCAGCATGTGTGACTCTACGTGCCTGTCACTACGCGTGTATTCACACGTGTAGCAAAAGGACCTGTGCAGCTATTTAAATAAATAATTAAATACATACTTTATATTTTCAGTTTTAAAAAAATGGACAACTGTACCAGCAGTGGACTACACAAATATCCTGCACGTTTACTGTATACATGTTTTGCTGTTTTGCAGTTTTATTATTCAGAATTTACATTATTTAATAAATAACCAAACAGAATCTGTTTTAATCCATCGCCTGGACTTCCGTATTTACAATAGTGCACATGGCATTTACAATAAGATGAAATTAATCATGATGAAAACAAATATACCAACAGAATCCAAAAGCGGCAGATTGCGAAATATATAACAAATATGCACAGCAAATGTAAAAATGCTATATTCAAGTTATGCATGCAGGAAGAATTGAAAATATTTAAATTCTTGTAAAATAATGAATGATAAAAAAAGAAAGGCCGGCCAAGTTGTAGCTATGACCTTCTTGAGTGTCTTTTGTGTGGTATATCCTGACACTACAGGGTATTTTTGGAGCAGGATCCTGATAAATAGACAAAAGCAGTGGTAACCAACTCTGGTCCTGGAGATCTATCATCCTATAGTTTTTCACTCCAACCCTAACAAAGCGCACCTCTTTTGTTATTTGTTAGGCTTGGAGTGAAAACCTACAGGATGGTAGATCTACAATGGTCGCTTGTGATCTACAGTATTACATCTTAAAGAATATATCAAGGATCTCTGTTGAACTACCCACATTACGGCCTGGATTCACTCTATGGTTGTAAATTCATAAGCCATGTTAAGAATAAAAACATTTTAAAATTGTAGTAAATACATTTGTATAAAAAATATACTATACTGAGTATTACATATTTTACACAGTCTATTTTCCCCGTGTAAACTGTGTACATTGTGATACATTTACATTTAAAATAACCTATTAGACTTGAGTTACAATTGAAAATGAAAGCTACGTTTGTATAATCACAACTATTTGGTATTAAAAAAACAATTAAAAATTGTGTGAAGAAATTTGTTTTATGTTGTAAAAAAGTGGAGAAATATACAACAAGGGTTTGTACAGTGTGGAGAAATATACAACTTTGTGGGGACCTGAATGATGTTTGTCCTCAGAAGGATGCAAACTGAGGCTTGTGTAAGTCACACCTATTATAAGCATAAAACACTCTCCACTGATTCCCAATTGAAATCATACACATTCCGAATGACTGAGAAAGGTACAGCGTAAAATATGCAGTCATTGAAAAAGCACTGCACAAGATTTTAATAAAACATGCATAATACAAGAAATTACTGCCAAACTAGCACACTGCCAATACGCGACTGCCACTGTTTTTTTGTTTTTGTTTTTTTCTTTTCCTTTGAAGGTGTTACTTTATTTCCAACAGTCAGTCCATTGCGTGTAACAACTGCCCTCTGGTGAGCATTTTAATACATGGCAAGCTTGTTCTTCATCATCCGAACCAATTTTCTAAGACTCAGGTGCTTCAGGAAAGTTGTGCATGTGTAAATTTCCCTGGGAAAAACATTAACAGCTGTATTCTTCGTGGAAAAGATTAGATTAAGATTGTGTAGACCTTTTGTTAAAATTGTTTTCATCATTAGAAATTAATGGCTAAAATACGCGAGTTCAACCTTTCAGTGTCAATAATATGTACATTTACACTATATATACATTTACACCACGTATCTTGGATTCAAAAAAATTAAAAACAGTATATTCGACGAAGATTCTGAAGGCCAGTTAAGAAGACAGTGTAGGCTATTCATTACGATTTTGAAGTAGAGGTATTATATAATGTATTATTATCATCTTGAAATTACCGATGGCGAAAGCGTGGTTGACAAGTCTAAATACACACTAAAATATCTAGTGTCAATTCAACGCTAACAGAGCTTATATGAGTCCACTCATATAAGCTCACAAACTCATAGAGTTCGCACAAACTCTGTAAGAATTGTTTTTACACGAATTCCTTTACCGATCAGTCGATATGGATGTAAATAACCTCAAATTAAAACTGACAGTCTGCACTTTAATCTCATATTCACTGTTTTATTTAAAATCCAATGGGCTGGAGCAGCCTACAGAGCCGAAATAACAAAAATGTGTCAGTGTCCAAATACTTACGGACTGCACTGTATGTATGTATGTAGGTAGATAGGCTATGTATTAATGGATTTTATTTCATTTTTCAAAAATATTAATGTAGCCTATATTTTGCTTTGCAGTTAAATCTCAGAAAAAAATCCAGATATAATAAGATATATTTTCTGTCACTATTACCGCCGTTTCATTTTTATCAATAAAATTCCGAAAGAACAACAAAATAATAACGCTTTAGAAAGTCAAACATCAGGACAAGTGCTTTTCCAGACACCCGATCTTTCATCCGGCTATAGGCCTATAGGTCCAGTCGTAGCTATCTTTCAAAGCGAAAACAAGGTGTGCACGACTGGAAACCGCCCAGGGAAATCCTACCTTCTGCAATTTCATTTTTTGAACATCATGGATCCCCTTTATAAACCCGAGCTGTGTGGAGGAAAGAGTAGGAAAACATTAAGGCTCGAGAGGAGCAAGCAAGACACAAAACGTGTACCTGCGTTCTTACTTAATCGCTTCAAATCGGATCGGATCTTCGCTCGGACACAAATCAACTCCAGATTACTCGGCGCCGCTGTTGACTTCCTAAAGCGAAAGCATGACAATGAATCTAAACGCCGTACGGATGTACTGCATTCTGATGCTCTTGAACCTCGCTCGAGGATGCATGTGGATGCATCCTCGAGATAAAGGCTCTCAAAGCAATTTCAAAGTGGTCAGCTATTATTCCATACAACTGCTTGAACAAATGGTGAGTATCGATTAAAAATTACTTCATGACAGATATACAATCTCATGACGTAGACAGAATTTCTCGATAAGAGGAACATTATTTTTTGGAATATTATAATGTGTTCATGCACCATTGTTCAGCGACAGTGTTAAAATGTAGACATATTATCCTATCATCCTTAATTGTAATGTCCCTGTTTCTAAAATTCTGCATGTTTTCTTCTAAAGGGTGATGAAGTTACACAACGAAAATCCAATGTTCACAACCTAAACAGACTCTACGAACATACTAAAAACTTGCAGGTATGGTTTAAGATTATGTCACGTTATATGACTATATGTACATTTGCATCAAACTGTCCTGAATCTTGTGCATATTTCTTAAGAGGGTCTTCTCAAGAGCACATCTGTCCATCACCGTCAGAAATTGTGATGATCTGCGAAGCCTACGTTGAGAATCATATTTAAATTCCAATACATTGAACTAAATGCCAACATGATTTCTCCTGTATAGGCTGAGGAACGCATCATCTTCATCCATGAAGTCATAAACAACATTAAAGAGCTGTATATCAATGGCAAATATGATACTGTCACGCGGGACCCAAAAAAGCTGCAGATGTTCCAACTCAACCTCGATCGCCAGGCTTCGGAGCTGAAAGAATGCGTAAGGCCAAACTTCGCACCTCCCTTTCAGATTGCAGAACACGATAAACAGTACCGCTGATATTCAGCCAAAATGATGTATCATTGTCATTTAAAACATTCAGATGACAGTGTCTTTTCCTTTTTTGTCTGCACAGATAAAAACACTGAAGTCCCGGGCATCTCACTCAAGTTGGTATAAGAAAATAAAAATATATTTCAAGAAAATGCTTCAGGAAAGCACGGTAAGAATGACGACTTTCAACCAAAAAAATTCTGCCAATGTTTCTTGGGGTATTCATTCATTCATTCATTCATTAATTCATTCATTCATTCGATTACTGATTGGTTGATTTCCACACAGCCAGTTCCCGTAATAAACATGTGCATTTATGCAAGAAAACCTGCATTTTCTGTTGGGTACACAACTTGTAGTTTACGCTGCCCCACGGTGCCACTTCCAGGTTTCTTTCAACACACAGATGCAGATACAGCTCGCTTTCTGGGTTGAACGGATACAGATGCTGCTCACCTCTATGTCAGCTATGTAATTATTCATTATTAAACATGTTCGTCTTAATAAACGTGTTCTTTTGTTGGCAGAACTACAGCGCCGAAGACTGGGAGAAAGTCCGAGCTGAAGTTCTGACACATTTACGAAGACTGGATATCCTAGCCAGCACGGAAAAATAGTCCTGGTGGCAAACACGATGTTGATTTACAGAAAGCGCGCTAAATTTCACTGTGGAAGAAAACGTACCAATGGACACCTATCCAGCTGCATCGGGAGCAATGAAAACAATGCTGACTGCTTTTGTAGTGTGTGTGTGTGTGTGTGTGTGTGTGTGTGTGTGTGTGAGAGAGAGAGACAGAGAGAGAGAGAGAGACTGTATAATTGTTACATGTCATTGTTAAATGAAATCACATCTTATGTTTGTGCATATATGTATTTATTTAAATTAATATTTATTTATAATGATGGACCTATTTATTTAAATGTATGAATTTAAACATGCACCTGTTTTAATTGTACTCAAAGCTACAGACATTTTTTGCAAAGTTTTACAATGTAAATGTTATATTTAAAAAGAACATGTTACGCAACAAAAGCAAGTGACAAATAAAATGTGTTTGCGATTCAAGAACATCGTCTGTTATGAGTCTTCTTACTGTTTTACATTTTTTTGTGAACATTTCGCTATTTGCGAGTATAATTTGCAGATGCAGTTTTGCCCAAATAAAAAAAGTTAGTTTTGGGATCCTTTGGGATCATTTGGAAAAACCAACTGCGAGGGAAGCCTAATCGCTCAATCAGTGCCCGACCTCACGAGTTACTGAATTGAAGCAAATCCCAGGAGCAATTCTCCAACATGTTGGATAAAGCCTTCCCAGAAGAGTGGAGGTTGTTATAGGAGAAAAGGGTGGACCAACTCCATATTAATGGCCATTATTTTGGATGAGATGTTGCATGCCAGGTGTCCACATACTTTTGTCCATATAGTGTATCAATTAATACATATAGGGAGGAGTAATGACGATTGTTTGTTTCCCATAAATGCAAATGATTTCTTCATTTTTGTTTTATGTTGATATTATATTTCTTACATATCGTATACCAAAAAGAGCAATTGTTGGAAGATATTGCATTAATATTTTAATATTCAATTGTTTCCATAATTTGTGCCAGTATTGTATGTATGTGTGTGTATGTGTTTGTGTCTGTGTGTACTGTTAACGTGGAAGCTGTAGGTCTGCTCTAGCACTTAGGCGAACAGAGGCGTCACTAGGGGGGTGCGGACCGCACCGGGTGACACCCTTCGTTGGGGGGGGGGGGGGGGGGTTGGGGGGTGGGGTGACACCGAAATGACTGGCAATACATTTTTCGTGCAGTGTTGTGTGTTACGACGGGTTGAAACAGGTAATGTCCACGATTTAGTTTACTGCCGGCTGCTTTAATTAGCGGTAGGCCTATTAATGTGTCGATAAGCGCTTTGTCGTTTGAATGCATAACCCCGTTCGGCAACATCAAACAGCACCCCCCCCCCCCTCCCCTCCGGTCGACAACATCGGGTGACACCAACGGTCGACCGCACCAGGTGTCATCAACACTATTGACGCCACTGCACTGGAAACCACCCACATCGAGTGCAGCTGAACATCATAGAGCTGAGGTTGCATCACTAAACCGTAAGCGGAAGAGGGCTTCCCTCTTTTCTAGAGTTGCCTCATACAAGGAAAACGAAAGCAAAAAAAGTTTCGTCATCAAGCCTGGAGGATCCCCGAGGGTAACATCTTGAGGCAACAAGATGAGGCAAGAGTGCTTTGACGAGGCAATAGAAAATTTCTGCCGAGTATACATACCTAATCCTGCAGAAAGACAAACTTTGTAACTCCAATTTTTATACATTCCTTTATTGTTGAGTCTTGATAATAGCGGGGTTATTCTGAAAGTAACAACCGTCACCAGACTATAATGGTTTGCGACACTTCCCAAGAACAGCAAAAAATTGCATGTCGGCTCAGTATTCCTGGAGAGCAAAATGTGTGCCAGACCAGTCTTCGCACCTTATATGATTATATTAATGCGACGTGATATTGTTGTCTATTAATATTAAAGATGAAATGAGGCCAAGTCTGCTTACATGACGCGGCATCAGACTTGTGGAAATACAAGTGCTGTTGCCTACTGTGCTGGCTGTACGTTCGCTGGAAGTCAATTTACTGGTACAACCGTCCAGTACGCGTTGTGAGCTAACGGGCTTTAAGTAAATTATGTAAATAGGCAAACAACGATTTCTCTCATATTACATATTTGTCTATGATTTTTATGTTTATTGTTATTTATACAACATAATTTGTGTGCGTGCTAGAGCACAGAATGTAGACTCGCTACGGCGGTAATTCCCTGCGCGGTAGATGGAAAGCGAAAGTGAAGTAGGCTACTCCAGGAATTTCACTTTTCCAAATTTCCTTTTGCTTTTCAGACTGTAAATATAAGCCACCACACACAGTCACAATGGGGTACATTTCAAACCAAGAACGGAATAATCAAAGTAAACGTTGTAAGCCATGGACGCGAGAAAATTCTTATACTTGTTTATTGTTTGCAGCGCACAGGACTTCTGTAAAGGCTGCGACTGGATTCAGCACAGATTCAAGTGGGCGAGCGGCGAATCCCTGTCATTGCTCAGTGAGATGGTGAGTTTTCAACATACTTTTTCGCTGGTTTGACCCGGTGTGTTAACGTTTTCCGACTTTCTAATATTTTCTTTACTGCAGCCATGAATTTGGCAAACATGTCATCCAATAAATTCACATTCGTGTTGCTATGAGTCGGTTTTCTTGTTTACTTGGAAATTGGGGCTCAGTCAGATGCCCTTTGTAGTCATACTAAAATCACTTTGTTTTGTAGGGTGGAAATATTACTGATGATAGAGTACCTGTACCCTTCCCAACAATTATCTACAGCAGCATCAAAAAAGCACAGGTATGCATTTATTGTTTCCGACTTGTCTAATCAGCCAGGGTGGCCTCCTGCCTATAGCCAGGAAATCAGTTTGAGGGCGATTCAAATTTCTGAAACAAACTGATGAAATTGTGTATAGTGGTGTTATGTTTCAGACAGTAGTGATGTAAAGAGAACAGCTATGTACTTATTTCATTACTTATAACTGGAATGTGGGGCAAAGTGTTATCTGTTAAGAGTTGAATTAACACTGGGTATTTTACTGTGCACCCACTCAATCAGACAATAGACATGAACAGTAGCAGGTCAAAAACCATCAATGAACCTTGCCTGATTTAGCTACACTGATAATTTCCATGCAGTTCCATTGCAGGTGAACATAAGCCTGATTATTAGCCACCATTTTAACAGCTCTTTTAAACGAAACATTTCAGTTTAAGCTGAGAGCTTGACATTTAAAATCAGGAAACACCGTTTTCCCCCACACTCACACTCGCCACCCTCATGCTGGAGATAGAAGTAGTTTGACCAGTTAATGCACCATGGCTGCTGTTTGCCATTTGCGGCTTGCTCTTTCACATAGATGTACATAGATAACTGCTTCATCTGCATACATTTGCAAATCTACAGAAGGGCAAGAAGAGGGTAAATCAACATTACTGAAGGGACTGAATGAAAGTGGGCCCAACACTGACCCTGGTGGGATCCCTATTGATTAGTTAAGAGTTGTTGATTGTCTACTACCCACTCAACCACTTCACGATCATAAACAATGTTTTGTTCCTATGTAGGTGGATGACAAAGTCAAATTCGTGCACGCTTCCATTGATCAGATCATCAAACTGTTTGATGGGAATTTGGATGCTGTGACATGGAACAGGCTGAAACTGGAGCATTTTCTCATTGTCCTTGACCGCCAGTCTCGCGAACTTAAGAAATGTGTAAGTAGATGCAGCATAATAAGGAAATAGACCTGTTCAAAGCCTTGCCAAATATATGGGAAATAGACTAATCCTTTATCAATGTCTCACAGGTTTCTTCTGCGAGCAAATATGAGAAGAGACTGAATCAATACTTCAAGAAGTTAAAAAAGAATATCTTAAAGCAGAGGGTAAGTTATTGCAAAGTCATTTGTCATCATGCATATGAGAAACAGTGCAATAATAATAATAATAATAATAATAATAATTTTATACACTACTTCATACATTGCACTGATAATGGTTTCCAAAAAAAAAAAAAAAAACATAGATACAATCAATAGGTATTGAATTGAATGAAGATGAAACAACGTTAAAAAAAAACTGTTAAATTACTTTTTTCTTATTGTACTTTTCACTTGTTTAGTGCGGTATATATGCCCTAAACTATAGTTACACATTAACTAAGCTAGCAATGTATAAAAATAGCCATGAAGCAGTGAAGTTATTTTATATGGTTTCCTATTTTTCAGAAGTACGACGCACATTCATGGGAACTCATCAGAAAAGAAGTATTACGTCATCTTCAAAGGCTGGACCTCATTATGGCTGCAATGAAGACATCAATTAATTAATTACTGAAGCACGCTTTGTCTAAGAAAGACTTTGCATATGATGGGATCAAAATATTACATACAGTATTTCAAAGTGTATTGTTTATCTGTAAATGTATTTATTTATTTATTTATTTATTTATTTATTTATTTATTTGTTTATTTGTTTATTTATTTATTTATTTTTACATGATACAATAAAATTGAAAAAGTTGATGTATTCATGTTGGAAATGTGATGTTGGAGACCAAAAAATAAAATGATATTTTTACAATTTTTGTAGCCTTTTCCCTTTCTGAAGACAATGACTGGCAAAAGAAATGATTAAATAATTAATTGACAGGCCTTCATAAATCATGTACAAAACATTAGATGTTTCTCTTAGTGTCAGACCGCACAAATACATTCATACATACTTTGATAAAGGAAGAGGAAAAGACATAAATGGTCAAAAATTCACGCAATTCATGGTTTACTGTTAGCCTATTAGGGGTAAACAGTGTTAAAAAGCTGCCACATTGTTCTTAAATGTCATTTTTTTCACAGTACATAATAGTGTATATTGAATCAAAAATAATTTATATGGGTGTTTTCCAGGGAAAAGTTTGATTATTGGCAACATGTTTTATTGCCAGAATGGACTTTGGGTGCTCTCAGAAGAACAGGTTCCAAAAGGCTCCTCTGTCTCCACAGAGAAACCGTATCTAGACAAAGTTTTTTTGTCAGGCAAAATATTTCAATGTGGGAGCTTTCAGGGTTTTTGACACGTACCATATGGTTCCATAAAGAGCTAAAAAGGATCCCCCTGAGAAGACAAACCAAAGAACCCCTTTTCTGAGAGCGCAGGATAGACGGTAATCACAGACGGGCTGAGGCTGTTTTTCCCATGGCGCACAGGAACTGGCACCATGGGCTATGCATGGCAAATTGTGGTCACTCACAGATGACCTTTGAGGGACGTTTTGTGGGACGCATGCGGAGGTGGTGCTTCCTTTAGTAGGACGCATGCGCAGGTGGTGCCAACTAAAATGTGTCTGTGGAAGTGAGTTGCGCCGTGGGTCTGGACGGTTCCGTGCTTGCTATAATTTCATTTATTTTGGGAGAGGGATCGCATTGTTGAGTTTCATTAAAATTCCCTTTTATTAGAGGCATACTATGCGGGATTTTCACCTTGAAAATATTATAAAATGACCATGTTCAGTCACATCTACGATGCACTGGCAGTTTCTGTGATTGCACACATTTGCCCAATCTGTGCTCCTCTGCCTGTATTTCTTCTTCTAAAATGTGTTTGGGACGTTCCTGGGCGAGAGGCTCTTTTCTGTGCGGGGAGGGGAGGGTGTGGGTGTCGACGAAGCCTGTGAGGGATCAGTTTTCAGCAGAGCGTTTGTAGCTAGCTACTGCAATTGGGGAGGTGAAGAAGCACAAGTACAGCGAAAGGGCAGAACTGGCCTACAGGGCTTGTTGAAAAACCAGAGACAACCTTGGAATTGCTTTTCCTCGATGGGGATAGCCAAAGTTCACAAAGCGGACGAAAAGCGACACGAAGTCCGTATGTATTCTGTTCGACCCGTAAGTAACCTAGATAGGTGGCCGAAGTTTGGTACTCGGACCGAGTGGGCAGAGCAGAACTCAGAAGACGGAGGAGTAGACTTCTTCGATTGCAAATACAGGACCACAGCAAAGATTATAAGACAAAATCTGCTGTGTTACTTTTAGCTACTTAATATTTAAGAAAAATATACACCAAGTCTGTTTACAGGACGTTGCATCAGACCCTTGGAAATATAAACGCTGTAGCCAACTGAGCTGGCCATATGGACAATTTACTGAAAACCCGTCTTGTAGCCTACCTGTACACGCTGTGAGCTATGAGGCTTTAAAGTAAGTTATGTAAATAGTCAAACAATTTTAGTGACACTTCATATCTGTTTATGATTTTTATGTTGATTGGTTTTTATACAGCATAATTAATGTGTGTGCGTACTGTTGAGCACGGAATTCCGTAGACTGCAGGCTCACTATAGCAGTAATTCCCCGCATGGTAGATGGAAAGTGAAAGTTGACCAGGAAATTTCACACTTTCTTCGTTTTCCCTTTTAAAAATTAGTTTTTGCTTTTCTACTTCATATAACCTACATATAAAAGCCACCACACACAGACACAATGCCGTATATTGCAAACCAAGAGCGGAAGAAGCTAAATCTACCGTGTAAGCCATGGACGCGAGAAAGTTCTTATACTTGTTTATTGTTTGCAGCGCACAAGACTTCTGTGACGGCTGCAACTGGATTCAACACGGATTCAGGCGGGTGAGCGGCGAATCCTTGTCGTTGCTCAGTGAGATGGTGAGTTTTCAACCTGCTTTTTCGCCAGTACGTCGTCTTTTTTTGTGCAAATTTAATAATTAATCGAATTTAATTAACCGAGTAAAATAGGATTTATATTAAAGGCTATTGGGTTCGATCCCGTATGCTAACTTCTTTCCTAAGTAGCAATATTTTTCTACCGCAGCAAAATGTTATTTTTTTATTTTATTTTGTGAGGTACAACCGTAAGAACTGCGACTACCTGTGACGGCAGCAAATTAAAGCATGAATTTTCAAATGTCTTCCAAAAATTCACAGCACACGCGCGACGCTCGTGCAGCACGAAAAGTAGAAAAATACAATGGTTAGGGGGAAAAATACCCAAGTAGCACTGTGCCTTTTAAATATCATAACGTCGCATGTTCATACAGCATTGCTTGTTGATGTGTGGAATGCCTCGGGTTATAATTATCAGATCGTCTTGTTTACTTGGGAATTGAGGCTCAGTCAGATGCCATTTATAATCATACTAAAGTCATTTTGTTTTGTAGGGTGGAGATATTACTGATGCTAGGGTACACGTACCCTTCCCAAAAACCCTCTACACCAGCATCCACAAAGCACAGGTATGTATTCATTGTTTCTGACTTGTCTAATTAGCCAGAGTTGTCTCATGCCTTCCTATAGACAGGAATTCAGTTTGAAGGCGATTTGAAATTCAGATGAAAACGATACAATTGTCTACAGGGATGTTATGCTTCAGACACTTGCTTTACTTTACTTACCTTACTTACTTACCCAATGATACAATGGATATGAACAGTAGCAGGTCAAAAATTGTGTCAACGCACCATACAGATTTAACAGATTTAGCTACACTGCTCATTTTAATGTAATTCCATCACAGGTGAACATAAGTCTGAATATTAACCGTCATTTTAACAGATCGTTTTGTTCCTATGCAGGTGGATGACAAAGTCAAATTCGTACACGCTTCCATTGATCAGATCATCAAACTGTTTGATGGGAATTTGGATGCTGTGACATGGAACAGGCTGAAACTGGAGCATTTTCTCATTATCCTTGACCGCCAGTCTCGCGAACTTCAGAAATGTGTAAGTAGATGCAGCATAATAAGGAAATAGACTTGTTCAAAGCCTTGCCAAATATATGGGAAATAGACTAATCCTTTATCAATGTCTCACAGGTTTCTTCTGCGAGCAAATATGAGAAGAGACTGAATCGATACTTCAGGAAGTTAAAAAAGAATATCTTAAAGCAGAGGGTAAGTTATTGCAAAGTCATTTGTCATCATGCATATGAGAAACAGTGCAATAATAATAATAATAATAATAATAATAATAATAATAATAATAATAATTTTATACACTACTTCATACATTGCACTGATAATGGTTTCCAAAAAAAAAACATAGATACAATCAATAGGTATTGAATTGAATAAAGATGAAACAACTTAAAAAAAAACTGTTAAATTACTTTTTTCTTATTGTACTTTTCACTTGTTTAGTGCGGTATATATGCCCTAAACTATAGTTACACGTTAACTAAGCTAGCAATGTATAAAAATAGCCATAAAGCAGTGAAGTTATTTTATATGGTTTCCTATTTTTCAGAAGTACGACGCACATTCATGGGAACTCATCAGAAAAGAAGTATTACGTCATCTTCAAAGGCTGGACCTCATTATGGCTGCAACGAAGACATCAGTGAATTAATTACTGAAGCACGCTTTGTCTAAGAAAGACTTTGCATATGATGGGATCAAAATATTACATACAGTATTTCAAAGTGTATTGTTTATCTGTAAATGTATTTATTTATTTACTTATTTATTTATTTACTTATTTATTTATTTATTTTTACATGATACAATAAAATTGAAAAAGTTGATGTATTCATGTTGGAAATGTGATGTTGGAGACCAAAAAATAAAATGATATTTTAACAATTTTTGTAGCCTTTTCCCTTTCTGAAGACAATGACTGGCAAAAAGAAATGATTGAATAATTAATTGACAGGCCTTCATAAATCATGTACAGAACATTAGATGTTTCTCTTAGTGTCCGACCGCACAAATACATTTATACATACTTTGATAAAGGAAGAGGAAAAGACATATATGGTCAAAAATACACGCAATTCATGATTTACTGTTAGTCTATTAGGGGTTAACAGTGTTAAAAAGCTGCCACATTGTTCTTAAATGTCATTTTTTTCACAGTACATAATAGTATATATTGAATCAAAAATAATTTATATGGGTGTTTTCCAGGGAAAAGTTTGATTATTGGCAACATGTTTTATTGGCAGAATGGACATTGGGCGCTCTCAGAAGAACAGGTTCCAAAAGGCTCCTCTGTCTCCACAGAGAAACCGTATCTAGACAAAGTTTTTTTTGTCAGGCAAAATATTTCAATGTGGGAGCTTTCAGGGTTTTTGACACGTACCATATGGTTCCATAAAGAGCTAAAAAGGATCCCCCTGAGAAGACAAACCAAAGAACCCCTTTTCTGAGAGCGCAGGATAGACGGTAATCACAGACGGGCTGAGGCTGTTTTTCCCATGGCGCGCAGGAACTGGCACCATGGGCTATGCATGGCAAATTGTGGTCACTCACAGATGACCTTTGAGGGACGTTTTGTGGGACGCATGCGGAGGTGGTGCTTCCTTTAGTAGGACGCATGCGCAGGTGGTGCCAACTAAAATGTGTCTGTGGAAGTGAGTTGCGCCGTGGGTCTGGACGGTTCCGTGCTTGCTATAATTTCATTTATTTTGGGAGAGGGATCGCATTGTTGAGTTTCATTAAAATTCCCTTTTATTAGAGGCATACTATGCCGGATTTCACCTTGAAAATATTATAAAATGACCATGTTCAGTCACATCTACGATGCACTGGCAGTTTCTGTGATTGCACACATTTGCCCAATCTGTGCTCCTCTGCCTGTATTTCTTCTTCTAAAATGTGTTTGGGACGTTCCTGGGCGAGAGGCTCTTTTCTGTGCGGGGAGGGGAGGGTGTGGGTGTCGACGAAGCCTGTGAGGGATCAGTTTTCAGCAGAGCGTTTGTAGCTAGCTACTGCAATTGGGGAGGTGAAGAAGCACAAGTACAGCGAAAGGGCAGAACTAGCCTACAGGGCTTGTTGAAAAACCAGAGACAACCTTGGAATTGCTTTTCCTCGATGGGGATAGCCAAAGTTCACAAAGCGGACGAAAAGCGACACGAAGTCCGTATGTATTCTGTTCGACCCGTAAGTAACCTAGATAGGTGGCCGAAGTTTGGTACTCGGACCGAGTGGGCAGAGCAGAACTCAGAAGACGGAGGAGTAGACTTCTTCGATTGCAAATACAGGACCACAGCAAAGATTATAAGACAAAATCTGCTGTGTTACTTTTAGCTACTTAATATTTAAGAAAAATATACACTAAGTCTGTTTACAGGACGTTGCATCAGACCCTTGGAAATATAAACGCTGTAGCCAACTGAGCTGGCCATATGGTGCCTGGAAGACAATTTACTGAAAACCCGTCTTGTAGCCTACCTGTACACGCTGTGAGCTATGAGGCTTTAAAGTAAGTTATGTAAATAGTCAAACAATTTTAGTCACACTTCATATCTGTTTATGATTTTTATGTTGATTGTTTTTTATACAGCATAATTTATGTGTGTGCGTACTGTTGAGCACGGAATGCCGTAGACTGCAGGCTCACTATAGCAGTAATTCCCCGCATGGTAGATGGAAAGTGAAAGTTGACCAGGAAATTTCACACTTTCTTCGTTTTCCCTTTTAAAAATTAGTTTTTGCTTTTCTACTTCATATAGCCTACATATATAAGCCACCACACACAGACACAATGCCGTATATTGCAAACCAAGAGCAGAAGAAGCTAAATCTACCGTGTAAGCCATGGACGCGAGAAAGTTCTTATACTTGTTTATTGTTTGCAGCGCACAAGACTTCTGTGACGGCTGCAACTGGATTCAACACGGATTCAGGCGGGTGAGCGGCGAATCCTTGTCGTTGCTCAGTGAGATGGTGAGTTTTCAACCTGCTTTTTCGCCAGTACGTCGTCTTTTTTTGTGTGCAAATTTAATAATTAATCGAATTTAATTAACCGAGTAAAATAATATTTATATTAAAGGCTATTTGGTTCGATCCCGTATGTTAACTTCTTTCCTAAGTAGCAATATTTTTCTACCGTAGCAAAATGTTATTTTTTAATTTTATTTTGTGAGGTACAACCGTAAGAACTGCTATTACCTGTGACGGCAGCAAATTAAAGCATGACTTTTCAAATGTCTTCCAAAAATTCACATCACACGCGCGACGCTCGTGCAGCACGAAAAGTAGAAAAATACAATGGTTAGGGGAAAAAATACTCAAGTAGCACTGTGCCTTTTAAATATCATAACGTCGCATGTTCATACAGCATTGCTTGTTGATGTGTGGAATGCCTCGGGTTATAATTATCAGATCGTCTTGTTTACTTGGGAATTGAGGCTCAGTCAGATGCCATTTATAATCATACTAAAGTCACTTTGTTTTGTAGGGTGGAGATATTACTGATGCTAGGGTACACGTACCCTTCCCAAAAACCCTCTACACCAGCATCCACAAAGCACAGGTATGTATTCATTGTTTCTGACTTGTCTAATTAGCCAGAGTTGTCTCATGCCTTCCTATAGACAGGAATTCAGTTTGAAGGCGATTTGAAATTCTGATGAAAACGATACAGTTGTCTACAGGGATGTTATGCTTCAGACACTTGCTTTACTTTACTTACCCAATGATACAATGGATATAAACAGTAGCAGGTCAAAAATTGTGTCAACGCACCATACAGATTTAACAGATTTAGCTACACTGCTCATTTGAATGTAATTCCATCACAGGTGAACATAAGTCTGAATATTAACCGTCATTTTAACAGATCGTTTAAACTAAACATTTGAGTTAAGATGAGAGCTGTACATTTAAAATCAGAAAACAAAGTTTTCCCCCACACTCACACTCGCCACTCTCAAACTTGAGATACATATAGTTTAACCAGTTAATGGAAAATGGCTGCTGTTTGGCCACATGCCATTTGCGGCTTGATCTTTCACATAAATTTACATAGATAACTTTCATCTGCATACATTTGCAAATCTACAGAAAGGCACGAAGAGGGAAAATCATCATTACTGCAGGGACTGAATGAAAGTGGGCCCAACACTGACCCTGGTGGGACCTCTATTGATTAGTTAAGAGCTGTTGATTGTCTACTAGCCACTCATCCACTTCAGAATCATAAAGAAATGTTTCCTTCCTATGTAGGTGGATGACAAAGTGAAATTCCTGCACGAGTTCATTGATCAGATCATCAAACTGTTTGATGGGAATTTGGATGCTGTGACATGGAACAGGCTGAAACTGACACATTTTCGCGCTGCCCTTCACCGCCAGTCTGGCGAACTTCAGAAATGTGTAAGTAGACAGCCTAATAGGAAATAGACCTGTTCAAAATCTTGCCAAATATACAGGAAACAGTCTAACCCTTCATCAATGTCTCACAGGTTTCTTCTGCAAGTAAATATGAGAAGAGACTGAATCGATACTTCAGAAAGTTGAAAAAGAATGTCTTAAAGCAGAAGGTAAGTTATTGTGAAGTCATTCATTGTCATACATATGTGAATATATAATAATAATAATAATTATTATTATTATTATAAATATAATAATAATAATAACCCTAACTTTATACACTACTTCTCATACATTGAACAAAAAATGGTTTCAAAAAAATGCAGAGAAGTAAATACAATTAATAGGTATTGAAATGAATAAAGATGAAACAAAGTAAAAAAAAAAAACTAAAAAAAAAGTTAAATTAGTGTTTACGAAATTATTTTTCACTTGTTTATTGTGGTATATATGCCCTAAACTATAGTTACACGTTAACAAAGCTTGCAATGTATGAAAATAGCCATTAAGCAGTTAAGTTATTTTATATGGTTTCCTATTTTTCAGAAGTACGACGCACATTCATGGGAACTCATCAGAAGAGAAGTACTTCGTCATCTTAAAATGCTGGACCTAATTTCGGCTGCAATGAAGGCACCAGTGAATTAATTCCTGAAGCACGCTTTGTCTTAGAAAGACTTTGCATATGATGGGATCACAATATTACATACAGTATTTACTGCTATTTCAAAGTGTATTGTTTATCTGTAAATTTATTTATTTATTTATTTATTTATTTATTTATTTATATGGTAAAATGTAATTGAAAAAGTTGATGTTTTCCTATTGTAAATGTGACCGAAATGAATACCAAAATATTAAATTATATTTAAAAAAATGTTGAAGTTTTTCCCTTTCTGAAGACAACTGACAACAACAGGAAATGATTGTGAATAATTAATTGACTGTCCTTCATATATCATGTCTAAACAATAAATTTTTCTTGCACAAGTCTATTTATACACACTAAAATAAGGGAATAAGAAATGACATAAATGGTCAAATATATATATATTAGAGCCCGACCGATGCCGGATTTTTGGGTCCGATGCCGATCCCGATTTTGGAGAGTCCTAGCCCACGGATTACCGATGTTTTGACCGATATTTTGTCAAAAAGTGCAACATTTTCAAATCAATTTGAAAAACTTATATTTTATTAAAGTTTCTATATTTAAGAACATTTAACTTATAAGCAAACAAATAAAAATAAAAATAAACACACAAAGACATTTTTAGATAAAAAAATGTAAAAAAATTTTAAATGATAAAATTAATTATATATATATATATTAAGACCATCTTTAAGTGTGTGAAATCAAAATAACTCCACACCTTGCTTTTACTCCTTTCTTTTCCAGCCATCTATAAAAAATGAATTTAAAAAAATCAGTTTTCCAGTTTCAAACGTGCATTTTTATGAATATTATTATTGTTGTTATTAATTTGTTATTATTATTTCTTAGTATCTATTCTCAGTAAACCAATTATATTTTCTTATTTTATCCCTACTACATGATCTCAAAGAGTAAGACTTCATCTAGCGAGCTTCCCTGTCCATAAGAATTTGGTGGTGAAAATAACTACAATGCGCTCTGACGCGTGACTAGATGACACACTCGCTCGCAATAACGCATTAGCTATTGACACAGCCTTATTATTTCTTATATATTCTCAGTAAGTTAAATGAATTATATTTTCTTATTTTATTTCTACTACATGATCTCAAAGAGTAAGACATTATCTAGCGGAGCTAATGAGTGAAGCAAATGTAACGTTAGATGAAATTAAATTGACTGGATGAAATACGTGGAAAAAAAAATACAATGCACTTTCATGCAGGTTACCCGCGCTAACTGTTGGTTGATTCACTTCTCCAGCAGCAATCCTTCTCTCATGTTATCACGACAAAGCTAGATAACATGGCTTAAAATGATCCACGTTAGAAGTGTTTTATCGGCGTTTTTACTGTCTGGTTAGCTTGCTACGATGACGCGTGACTAGATGACACACTCGCTTGCAATAACGCGTTGGCTATTGACACCATATAGTAGCTAATAGCATTATCTCAGATAAAAGAACACATGTGTGATGCATTCAATCACCATTTTATTTTGGCTGGTTATTTATTTGAGAATACAGCGATGTCCTCTGGAAATGCAGATCCTACGCTGCATATGTGCTCACTGCCACTTCATAAACGCTTGCTAGCCAGCTAGTTTTCTAAAGTGAACCAAATATGTTAGCTAGCTCGCTCGCTTGATAGTGATGATTGATAAACATAGTGGTCGTATAAACGCATTTCATTAAAAACTTTCACTAAATATACATACGTTTATTGCGGCAATGGAATCTGTGCAGACAAGTCTTGTAGTGGAGAATATTGGATGAGGCACGAGTGACAAACGTCGTATTACAGAAGTAGCGCGTCAGCTGCTGCAGTTCACACTTGTATTAGAGCTCCCTCTACTGGATAACTGCACCCGTTAATGCAAATATCTAATCAGCCAATCACGTGGCAGCAACTCAATGCATTTAGGCATGCAGACATGGTCAAGACGATCTGCTGAATTTCAAACCAAGCATCAGAATGAGGAAGCAAGGTGATTTAAGTGACTTTGAACATGGCATGGTCGTTGGTGCCAGACGGGCTGGTTTGAGTATTTGAGAAACTGCTGATCTACTGGGATTTTCACGCACAACCATCTCTAGGGTTTACAGAGAATGGTCCGAAAAAGAGAAAATATCCAGTGAACGGCAGTTCTCTGGGCGAAAATGCCTTGTTGATGGCAGAGGTCAGAGGAGAATGGCCAGACTGGTTCGAGCTGATAGAAAGGCAACAGTAAGTCAAATAACCACTCGTTACAACCGAGGTATGCAGAAGAACATCTCTGAACACACAACACGTCAAACCTTGAAGCAGATGGGCTACAGCAGCAGAAGACCACAACGGGTGCCACTCTTGTCACCTATTGAAGTGGCCGGTAAGTGTATATATATACATACACATATGATTCATCATCGTTTGTAAGCCTATAATTGGTTAACAGTGTTAAAAGATGTTATTTTTTCACTATAATAATATAGAACGGATATGGGATCTAAAAATTGTCTATTTTAGGAAAAAGTTATATGATGTCCAACGTTTCATTGGCAAAACTGGCCTTAGGCCTTGGGATAGACAGAGATCACAGACTGTGCACTGATCCACATGCAGTTTTATGATTATTTAACTTAGGGAGAGGGATCGCACTGCTGAGTTTCATTCAGATTTGCTTAAATTATAAATTATGCTGCATGCTTGTTGGTCAGTAATGCTAAATATATTTTATAAGTAAATTAGAATCAACTAAGCCTGAATAACGGCGTAAACGCAACCAATCTGTATATGCTAAAGAGTTTTTTTTTCATTATTTTTTGTGCGTATGCAAACCATGAAATCGGCAGAATGTCTTTAGATAGTATCTCTCTCCTGTTTCATATGACCTGCAAATGAAAAATTCCCTGAATGTAAAACAATATTATGCTCTTAGTTTTAATCAATAAAAAGTATTTCCTTAAAGAATCATCGCCATAGTCTCACAAATTCTT